>NC_050525.1:24088104-24115329 GCF_002922805.2 Oryzias melastigma | reverse complement strand
AACGACAAAAATGAGGCCTAAAATCCGAGGCTTGAACAGAAAAGTCGCAGATTCGGCTGCACAAGTGCAACAAGGAAACGTTAGGAGAGGTTTAAATAAAAGATTGTTTATATTTATGTCAGTTTATCAATAACTATGTTTTTTATTTAAAAGCTTCACAATTCATCTGTTTAAATAAATTAGTAAAAAAAAAATCTCTCGTGACGACAGCGACCGAATAATCAGTCAACTTTCTGTCGTGGTGACTGGTTTGTTTATTCTTCTTCATCTTCATCCTCCTCCTCCTCCTCTTCCAGCTCCAAGTACTCCAACCCCTCCTCCTCCTCTTCCTCCTCCTCCTCCTCCTCCTCTTCCTCCATCACCGCCTCTCCATCATCGTGAGAGTCTTCCAGCAGCTCCTCTTCGTCGTCCTCCTCAAAGACATCCCTCTCCTCCTCGTATGAGGAGATGGGTGAGTAGTGGGGGAGGTGGAAGGGGCTGCTGGGAGTGTCAGTGCGGGGGGGCGAAGCAGCAGGAGCAGCGACTGGAATGGTGATGGGGACTTTGATGGAGAAAGGAGGAAAAGCCTCGCCGGCAGCTCCTCCGTCACTCCCCTCCTGAGCGCTCCTGTCGGTCTGCTGGAGGCTCCGGGCGGAGCTGGAGGCGGCGGTGGGGATGACGGCCATGCCCAGACCCGGGGGGAGGGCTCTGGGGGCGGGGTTGTACTCGCGGATCTCCCCCGGCTCCAGCGGCTCCGGCCCGCACGGGTCGTGCTCGCTGCAGGACAGCTTGCCGTCCAGCTTGGAGATGAAGAGGAGGCCCTCGCGATGCTGGGAGCAGTACGAGCTGGGACACATCTCACAGAAGGACGCCGCCTCCTTCCCGCAAACGTCGCACTGATGCCACGGACACTCCCACCGACCTGCGAGGAGAGAACAGAAAACATCTCAAGACCAGATTTGAGGCAAATGAAAGCAAATCAGATCAAAATGCAGATTAACTTCAACAGATTCATGTAAAAGAATCAAAACCTAGAAGGAGCCGTATCTTTACCTTTTACCTTTAGTAGAGGCCAAATTAGAGAAAAATCTAGCTCGTTACTCAATTATTAGCTGAACTCCATATTAGCATAAAATTCCTCAGTAAATAAAATCAACCAAAAATGTTAGCATGTTGCTAAAATAGAAGCTAAACTCTAAATTAGCATTAAACAGTAGATAACAAATTAGCCAAAAATGTTAGCAAATATTGCTAAAATATTAGCTAAACTCCAAATTAGCATAAAAAACTCATTGGAAGCCAAATTACCCAAAAAAGCTAGCTTGTTGTTTAATTACTAGCTAAACTCCAAAATAGCCTCAAATTCCGCCGTAAACTAAATAAGTCGAAAATGTTAGAATGTCGCTAAAATAGAAGCTAAATTCTAAATTATCCCAGAGAAACTTAAGCTGAAAACATCAGGATTTTTCCTAAAATATACTAGCAAAAAACGTTAGCATGTTGCTAAAATAGAAGCTGAATTCTAAATTATCCCAGAGAAACTTAAACTGAAAACATCAGGATTTTTCCTAAAATATACTAGCAAAAAATGTTAGAATGTTGCTAAAATAGAAGCTAAATTCTAAATTATCCCAGAGAAACTTAAGCTGAAAACATCAGGATTTTTCCTAAAATATACTAGCAAAAAACGTTAGCATGTTGCTAAAATAGAAGCTAAATTCTAAATTATCCCAGAGAAACTTAAGCTGAAAACATCAGGATTTTTCCTAAAATATACTAGCAAAAAACGTTAGCATGTTGCTAAAATAGAAGCTGAATTCTAAATTATCCCAGAGAAACTTAAGCTGAAAACATCAGGATTTTTCCTAAAATATACTAGCAAAAAATGTTAGCATGTTGCTAAAATAGAAGCTAAATTCTAAATTATCCCAGAGAAACTTAAGCTGAAAACATCAGGATTTTTCCTAAAATATACTAGCAAAAAACGTTAGCATGTTGCTAAAATAGAAGCTAAATTCTAAATTATCCCAGAGAAACTTAAGCTGAAAACATCAGGATTTTTCCTAAAATATACTAGCAAAAAACGTTAGCATGTTGCTAAAATAGAAGCTGAATTCTAAATTATCCCAGAGAAACTTAAGCTGAAAACATCAGGATTTTTCCTAAAATATACTAGCAAAAAACGTTAGCATGTTGCTAAAATCTAATTTTTTTGAAAATTACTATTGTATTATCTTTCTTCAGCCACCGTAGAGAGATTAAAGAGCCACATGTGACTCTGGAGCCACAGGTTTCAGACCTCTGTTCGAACTCTACACCTTCATCCTGAGTTTAAATGAGACTAAAGTAAAGATAAAACCCTCCTGACACAGATCAGATGAAGCCACTAACCAGCAGGCCTCTTGGTGAGGTTCAGGCAGTCTGCATGGTACACTTTAGGACATCCGGGCTTCTTGCAGGAGACCATCTGCCCTCCATCTCCACAGCTGAAACACTCGTCCTCTCTCTCTTTGGCCAACACCACCTTCTTCTTCCTCCTGCCGTGGCCTCTCCTCTTCATCTTACGGCCTTTGTCGTCAGAGGGAGGGTTGTTCTTTGAGGGGAGATTGAACAGCAGCGTTAGCGCCGGCTCGACCCTGAAATGAAAGCAGCAGGCGCTCCTCACCTTCGGCCTCACGCCCAGGAAGCCGCTGCAGTTCGGAGCTCCGCATTTGCACACCGTCTTCCCGTTCCCCAAACACTCCAGGTTGTAGTTGAAGGTCAGCTCCGTGCCTGGACCACAAGCAGATGAGTTTCAGCAGGATTTTATAGTTTAGATTCTCAGAAGTTCATGCTAACATTTTTCAAACATGGGAACCCTGCTGGTTTGCGAGTGAGGGTCTAAAGACCCTCACTCGCAAACCAGCAGGATTCGCATGTTTGATCCACACCACATCCATGGAATGAAACCGTGACCCAAGCGAATGCAGACCTGCTTTGACGTCAACGAGAGCGAACAGCCCCACCCGGGTGTCTCCGTTCACCGTCCACTTTTGGGTCTCGCAGTTCGGCTGGCAGCAGTGGTTCATGAAACGGGCCTCGTTCCCCTTTGGACCGGCATCGATGATTCGGTCCTGTAAAAGTTTGTAAATAAGTGATTAAAAAAAAAAAGAACATAAAAACAGTTTTATTCAGGATGTGCAGCAGTACTTTGTCCAGAGTTAACATGTAGAAGTTGCAGATGTCGTTCTCCTGAGCATGTCTGATCCTGGACCTGCACTCCTCCTCGTCGATCACCTCCCCCACGTACTCGCTGACAAACTGACCCTGACAGAGCACAGAGAAGACCCGTGAGCTCCTGATGGGACGTCCTGAAGTGGTGTGGAGGACCCGGAACTACCTTCTTGATGTCGTGGACGCAGCGGAGCCCCCACCCTCGAGACAGCGTTCTGAAGATCTCCACCTGGCTGTACTGACGCTTGGTGAAGGCCTGATTCAGGCACTTCTCCCCCGCTGGACAAACCTGCAAAATCACAGACGGGTCTTAAAGTGAGTCCATGAGAGAAGAAAACAGAAATCAGGAGTTCTGTTTAAACAGCTACACTTTGGGTTTTTTTTTTATAGAACTTGAATGTTATATTATGGGGCATAAAGAATGATTTTGAAAAGGTAAATGATGAATAAAAAGCCTCATTTTTTGTGGCATCATCTGATGCCTTTAGCAGATTTTCCATCTTTCCTTGGGTTGTTTATGTACAATAATATAACGTTTTACCTTTCAGTCCCCACCGTATGTGTGGAGAGAGTTAGCTCAAATATTAGCTTGAGCCTTAAGAGGTTAAAGTCTGATCCTCTTTTGATCTATTTTAAAAGCGTTCTCAGTGTTCTTTTGATAAAATTATGCAATTTTTAGGCAAAACACAAAACAAAAACCTGTCTTGTTTTTAGAATAAAGAAATGCAATTTTAATCTTAATTTTCTTTATTTATGCTCTAAATCATGAGAAAAATGCCACAAGAAGATGTTAAAAACAACAAAATCCTGGTTTTCTTCACAAAGTTTTGTTATAACAGTAATATTTCTCCTCAGCTCCACTATAGATCTGCATTGTAAAGATGTTCAATCCACTTTTTTTATGTAAAACTAAATTTTTATCTTAAACCATCTATATTTGTGACTTCCTTTTAGAGACCTTTCACTATGAAATCTAACGACAAGAGACAACAAAGTCCTAAATAATCTTTGATTTATTATACTGTATATTTAATACAATACGATTTTTCATGTAAGAAAAGTACATTAAAATGTTTTTATTTTTATAATTGACATCTATTGGTGATAAAACATGAGTAAAATCCCCTGATAAATGAACAATTTAAAAGTGTGGTACCTGCGGGTTGCATTCGTACAGCAGCATGCGGTTGATGCACTCCGAGTCCGTCCCACATGGACTCTCGTCTGTTGCCTTGCAGTTACAGCGTGGGATCTCGGACAGGTCTGCGGTGAAGATCTGCACCTTTCCTATTGGTCGGTTCACCTGGAGGAGTCAGAAAAGTTAAATATTCCCATCATGGTGTTTCAGTAAGATTATATACATTGATACATAAAGAAAAAGCACAGCTCGATCATGGATTATCATCATGATGACATCATTTACACATTTACATTACATAGTGACTAAAAATTAGTGAAAAAATAAATAATATATTTATATTTCTCTGTTTTGTGAACAAAGTTTGACATCATTGTTCTGTTGTGAATTTTAAATAATCAAAATTCATAAATAGTGGAAATTAAAATGTTTAATTTCAGGCAGTTTTCTTATTTTAAATCTTTCTTATTCCATCTTTGTCTAATCAGTGCATTGTATATAGAAAGTTGACTAGCAATTTATATTTTTCCATTTTTTTGTTTTTGTTTCAAATGTCCCATTGCTAACAAGAGCCTTATTTTAAAAAATTCGGCAAAAAAAAAAAAATTAACGAGAAAATGTGATGTTTTTTGTTTTTTTTAGTATAACTGCCAATGTGCTTATTAAATATTTGTAAAATGTCCTTTGTTTGATATAGTTAGGATTAAATATTGATCTGAAACATATTTTAATAACAGACAAATCTGAAGAGAAGAGGTTCTGTCTAATAGAACCCGTGTGTCTGACTGAATACTTCAACTCCAGATCACCTTGATGTGTTTGTACGGCGGTGGTTTCCTGTCGTTCTTCCTGTCCTCCTGAAGCTGTCGGAGCTCCTTTTCCGCCTGCAGCTCCCGAAATCGCACGGCGGCCTCTTCCAAAGCTGACGGAGGACAAAACCTTCAAATGCAGAACTTCACCACATCAGCATAAAAGTTCCGTCTTGAATCCTGATTTACCTTTCTTGTAGGTTGTGTCGACGCCTTTCCCCATTTTCTCTTTACTGTTGGCGTCCACGTCCATGTAAGGGAAGACTCTGGCCTGGTAGGTCCACAAGTAGTCGTTGGAACCGAAGAAGTGAACGGGGAACTCGCCGACATCGTGTCTCATGCGCTGGATGTTCTCTGGGATGGTTTTGGGATGGCTGACCTCTGCAGGCCACCACCTGAGGAGAGAAAAGAACACAAACTTAACAAATATGTGTTGACTAAAGATCATCATCTTTAAAGGAGGTTTCTTTATCCTCCTGAAACCATCTGCTGTTACCAAAGGACAAGTGTGAAAAAGTTGCTCTACTAAAGATATATAAATGCTAATGCTATGCTAGATGTCCTAGAAAATGACAGTTTAATATTTTTTAAGCTAAAATGGCATAATCATAATTAAAAGACCAGTGGGAACGCTTTTACATTTCATCAACAGATGATCAGTGGGACTTTACACCAAAGTCCTATCAAGCTTCGTGGGAATTCAGCACAGGGAGGTTGAGGTTTCATCTTGGGTCACTGACCTGTAGCGGCCGACCTTCACCCACAGGATGTCTTTATAGCGTGGTTTCTTCCCGGCCTTGCAGTCGTTGCAGTACCAGCTGCCTTTAGGCATTTCGATGTTGAGACACTCCCGGTGAAATGCAGCAGGACAGGACTCACAGCACAGGAGGCTCCCCCCTGCAGGAGCGAACAGAGGAACGCCATCATTGAACCGATCTGCCAAAGGTGAGGTCTGCTTTGCTGTCTGACCCATTTCTCTGTTTGCTCACTTATTCTTAACAGCAGATTTTCAGGCTTTTTTGAGTGAAAGTTGCAAAATGTAAGACTGTTGTAGCCCATCTCTTATTGATGGCCGTTTCCAACAGCTGCCGGGTCTAACAGGTGTTCATTACTGTTACCTGTCGGTCTCTAATAGTGGCCTGGCTCCTTTAAGATCCGCCTGTCTCTAATAAAAGCTTCCAAAATTTTGGAATAAACGCAGGAACATCTAGCTTGTTCATTCCTGCACCTAAATCCTACCGGACAACTTAGTCTTTCTCAAAAATAACATTTCAAAAATCATATGTGGTTTGTTTATGCAATATGCTTCATAAAGTGTTTGTAATTGTCCTATGAAAATGGTATATTCCACAGCTTTCCAACCCTGGCTCTTAAGATCCACAACCCTGCCTGCTGTCCTGCTCCCCCTGGACTGCTTGACGCTGACAATCTAAATCAGGTGTGTTCTGTCAATCAGGATGTGGAATCCCTTGGGGCAGCTAATCAGCAGCAAGCTGGGCAGGGAGAACTGGAAATCAGGAACCAGCACTGGTGTAAACGGTGTTCTCTTGCTACACAACGGTTCACCTTTGACAGTATAGCTGTTTTGTGGACTATTGTTAGTCCAATTTTGAATGTTTTTTTTTTATTATTTTATTTGACATTTTATTTCTGCATCCTGATTGGCTGTAGACCACTGTCAATCAATCTCCTCAATGCCTCATCTCCTGTAGAAAATGTTCAGCTTGCAAAGATGAACTTTAATTTCATTTTCTTTCTACAAAGATTTTAAATTATGAATTTACAGTGTTTCTGTGAAAGTACAGACATGAAGCTCAATAAAGCAGGTCTTTTGTGATATTGGGCTTTATGATAAAATTAATTTAAATTGAATTTAAACAAACGAGAAAAGAAATGTTCATGACTGAGAAAAGTGTAGAAAGTGGGTAGTGAGGCTTTTACAGCCTTAAAACAGCTGTTTTTTTTTTTGTTTTTTTTTAAAGATCACTAATTCATTGATTTTGCCAATGGCGGGCTATTTTTAGAACAAATAAGGCACCATTATTCTTTTATTTTTATTTTTGGGCTTGTGTCTATCTTCATTTAAGTCCAAAGCACTTCAGAGTCAACATCACACTCTGAGGAAGCTGTCATTTCAGATGCCAGTCCACCAGGAGCACCAGGTCTGGTGTCCTCCAGTTAGAGGCTGACCGCTCCACAGAGCATCAAAGCACAACAGAAACTGCAGAAACCTTCCTCATGGTTGACACATTCATTTTTTTAATCTAATCATCTGCTGAGACTGATTCTGGACTCTCAGATGGAAATTCTGGTCAAATATCAATAAGACAAACGACGCAGCATTGATGGGGACTGTTCTAGAAGAAACGGTGAAGAACCTTCTGTGCAGACGAAGCACCAGCTGACGTTGACGTGTTCGTGGTTCTTGACCCCCCGGCGAGGGGTGAAGTGGTTGGGGCAGATGATGCTGTTGTTGGAGAGTACGACGCTTCCCGCCGCCATGCACAGGTCCGTGGCGTGGTAGGCCACTGGACAGCGCACACATCGCACCAGGCGGCCTGCAGACAAACACCAGAGAGGTCACAGCTGCAGCCGCACACCTGAGAACGGGACAGAGCCGTTTCCGCTCCAGCTACCTTTAGAGATGGACGAGCTGTTGGGATTGGCGATGAAGCAGGTGAGGCAGACGTGGATGGAGCAGCGGAAGCCTCGGTTGACGGGGGCAGTCGGGGCGTGGTTCGTGATGCACTCTCCGTGGTAAAACTTCCCACACACAGGGATCATGCAGCGCCGCACGTCCTCGCCACGCTTCTTACACACAAAGCAGGTGTGGACGCCTGCAGGAATCAAGAGGCTGTCGTTAGAAGTGCGGACTTCTACATGAATGATCGTCTGACACGAAAAGGTGTACCTGATTTGCACTCTGGACAGATAAACTTCCCTTTGGGGGCGTCGGCTAGAGAGATGCAGGGCAGGTGGAAGGCTCCACAGCACTGACCCTCACAGAGCAGCAGCTCTCCGGTCTTCTCACACACCTGAAACAAAAGTCTTCTTTGAAAGATGCGGTACGGTGTTCCCGATTTTCCAGCTTTAGTGAAATTTTAAGTATTTCAGATTCCTCCTGTCAATGTTGGGAAGTTTTTAAGAGTTCAGACACCTTCCACATGGAGAAACCCACCTGACATATGGTTTCTTTCATGGACGCCGGTCCTCCTCTGTCCCCTATGATCTTCCTCGCCGGTAAAGCAGAGTCGTCACAGAGTCCCAAGTCGTCCTTTCCGGAGGAGAAGCTGTGGTCCAGGCTGCACTGGTCACCCTTAAGGATGAAGAAGTAAACGTGTTCTGAAGTTTGGAGGCTGAGAGAAGAAGAACTTTGTGTAAATAAACTAAAGGTGGCTCACCTCTCCTTCTGACACATCCTTTGGGTCATCTGGGCTGTTCTGCTCCTCAGCGTGAGGAGCATCTGCTTCTGCTGTCTCCTCCTGCCGGGGTTCAGGTGGAGACGGGGCTGGATGGGGGGGCAGAGCGGCTCTGTGATTGTTCGGAATAGATGGTGTGGGTGTGCAGGTGGTGACCTCAGACGTTGGCGTGGGGTTCAAAGCTACTTTAGTCTTCAGCTTTAATGGTGGTGGTGGAGCAGAATCTGGAGAGAAGACGAGAACATGAGAGGAGATCAGGTTTCAGTTTAAATCGACTTCTAGAAAGGAAATGAATATTGTTGTGAAAGAAAAAACACCAAAAAGTTGCCTTTTTAATAGATACTAACATGCAGGTGAAGTTCAGATCAAATCTTCAACAAACATGAGTGATGTGAAAGAGGCCCAGCACTCCACTCTACAGAATAAAACAACATAAACTGGAATTCTAAAGACATCCATGATGGACCATCGACTCACCTGAAGGAGGGGCGGAGCTTGAATTATTTCTTAGTCCTTTGATCTGGACACAGAAAAACATTATGAGACTGTTATTACTGATGTAAAAAACACTGTCACTGTATTCACCAGCTCAAAGTATGTTTTTACAGCAGAGATTTCATATGTTAAGTAATAAGAACTCTGTTACGATTTACCTGTTCAGAGCTAACCTGGTGGCATTGAGAGTTCAGTTAAAATCTTTCAAAATGAAGCCAACTGAATATAAAAACACTCAAATATCAGAGAAATTGCTCCTATTATCATCCTTTAATTGAAAGACCATTTTTAACATTAACCTAAGCTGTCATATTTCTGGGTTTTGGTTTACTTTCACTGCACACATCCATACTGCGAGGTACCAGATGAACTCGTAGCCTGTTCTGTACCTTCTTCTTTGGGCCTGTTGAGGCTTCTGCCTCCAGACAGTATTCCAGAATCTTCTGGGTGGGTTTCCTCTTCCGCTTCTTTTCCAGCACAGGAAGACTTGCTGAGAGTGGAAAAATTTGAGCCGCATGATCACAATGAAAGAATGTTACAAAGGTGAAAAGCTGGGTCTAAATCAGTACTCTAATGTAATCAATGCCCTTTGTAACTTCATAAAGCCAAAAGAAACGAGGGGTGTAATGGATCACAAAACTCACGGTTCGGAATGTATCACGGTTTTAGAGTCATGTTCGGATCATTTTTCAGATCAGAAAAAAAAAAAAAAAAAATAGGAAAAAAACTAGAAGATAAAAGCCTAAAATTACTTTTTTGAAAAGCTATAAACATATATTTGAGAAAACATATATAACATACTTTAAAGCATGAATACACTCATGTCTTTGAACTCTGAATTTCAACAAAAATGTAAAAACAGGTAGTTTCTGATTACATTTACATGTCTTCGGACCAAATCCACAAAAACTGAGAGAAAAGAATGCTGAATATGCAGTTTTTCCCTTAGCCCCACCCCCCCAATGTCTAAATAAATCTTAAATGAAAAGAAAAATACATTTTCATTATTTTTTGGTATTAATTGTAATATTGAAACTAACTTTGGCAACATTTAAATATTTCAAACAATTATTATTATCCATAGTACATATGCGGTTTCCCTGGTGATTCTTGATCCTCTTGGCTTGCCATACTGTCCCTGTTGCAGGAGATAACTGCTGCTTTTCACTCAAGAGATCTGAACCCAAACATGGAGACGTGTACTGATGCTTTAATTTAGCTCTTAAGAATAAATAAACCCGATCTCCTTGCATCCTCTGAGATGAGTTAGAGATCAGTTTTTGACAGAAGCTCCTCCCACACGTGGCAAGAGCTTCAGGTGAACAGACTTTTGGATGTCAAGAAGCAACTTTGACGTTTGTTAAAGCAAAGACGGTGTGATCCGCGGTACAGGTGTGGGCTGAATTGTTGCTTGTGATCCGTGCGGATCACGGATTATCTGTGATCTTTTACACCCCTAAAAGAAACCAATACAAGCGGAAGAACATCATGTGACCTAAATATTTAGAAGTATAAATTATCTTTGTAGCTTAAACTTGGATGTTCTGTCACAAAAGAAAACAATTTTAAGAGTTTGAAAATTTTCCCAATCAGTTCCAAAACTAAAAGCTTCAAAAACCATAAGAAAAAGTAAAAGACAAAGCAGGAATGGGTGAAGATTTTGAAAATCCTAATAATGTGAATGTTAAAAATGTCCACAAACGCACCTTCCCTGTTGCCTTTAGGGATAACTTCTGACAGCGGGGGCTCCACATCCGGTGGGGGCGTCAGTGTGTCGGTGGACAGCACCGGTGTGACTTGGGGACAGGTGTGTTGGTTGGTAGGAATTTGTAGTTCCGGTGGTGTCGTTGCAGGTATTTCCTCAGGAGGGGGGGTCTGTATTTCCGGGAGCACAGTCGGGGGAGGGGGGTCGCTCGCGTTGTTGTCAGAGTCCAGAAGTTCAGGCGCCGAGGTAAAGGGTGTCGGACTGGCCTGAGAAAACAAAACCTGTGAGTTTCGCACCGATCTGGAATGAGCTTGCAGTGCCACACTTTGTAGGAACCTGAACGCTGCAGCAGAGCTTACTTTGTAAGATTTTTACCTTTCCAATCAACTGGAGAGGCTTTTTGGTTTTCTTCCTCGAGCAGAAAATTTGCTCGTACTCCTCGGTCCATTCGATCAACCTCTTGCTGGGTTTTCTGATCCGTTTATGCGCTGGAAACACAGGAATTAACGTTTAGACTGCAAGAAACCGGTTCACAGATGCGTGTTTGTGGCTGCTCGCTGCCTAGAATGTTTCTGCTTAAAAAGAACACAACTTTCTTTTAGGATTTCCCATCATTATTTTGTTTACATTCTCTCCCGCTAGCTTACAGCCCCTCAGACTCCAAGCTAACATTAGCAACAAAAATGATGGGCAATATTGGAGCTATCCAGCTGTACAGTAATGAGGAAAACAAAGACATACATGGATCAGTTTTTCTGCAAGTGGATGTACCGGAGCAGGAAGCTTGTTACCTGCAGATTTTAGTTAGCATTTTTACGTATTTATTTAAAAGGAGAGAGTGCAATTTAAAAGAAAAACCACATGACAAAACGAGACGAAACATGTGTTTTTAAAAGGGCCAGAATTATCCAAAAGGCTAGTTTCATTTGTGGTTCCCTGGCCACGATGACACAGAAAGCAGTGAAAACAGTAAAAATGTACAAATGACGTATACGTTAAAAGCTAATAAAATATGGAGTGCCCAGTAGCTGTATAATAAAAAGAAATAAACAATAATTAAAATGACTAAAAATCATTGCATTTAGGAAACTCATTCTGCTTCAGGGGACATAACAACTACAAGCTTTTTCAAACTGAATTCTCTTGATTCACCAAAATTTGTATAAGAAATACTCAGAAATGCAGTTTTAATCTTAATGTTCTTAATAATATGTCCTCCATCATTAGAAGAATGCTGCAAGAACATGTTCAAAACACCATGTTCATTGGAGTGGGTCGTTAAAGACATGGCAAGAAAATAAGTGTTATTTTATAGTAAGCAGCTTTAAACATTAATTTATAATGAAGACTTGAGGATATGTGGTAAGATTCTTCAAGTTTCATATTAATTTCTCTTTGTTTTGAAATTTTGCATTTATTTATTTTTTAAATAAACATTTTTTTCATTCCCCTCCAGTGATAGCTGTTTAGGTAGACTGATCTTACCTCCTGGAGTCTTGTCTTCTTCTCCAGAGTTGTGTGCAAAGCTTGAATCTCTCTTGACAAAGTCTGAAATGAGGCAGCTTGGCTGTTCCTCTGCAGTGCCACGCTCCCTCTGCTCCAAAGGCACAGGGACTGTTAGATTCTCCTTTGCTCTGATCCACGGGTTCTCCTCATGCTCTTCACAGACCACCAGATCGCTCCCTCCAGCTCGCTCCTCCCAGCTGCTGCTCTGGAAGTCCACAACTCTTGATGACCACTCCATGTTTTCCAGGGAGTCCTCTGCTGGCATCATTTCTAAAAGAGACTCCAGGCCTGGAAAACCAGGTCCAGACTTGGCAGGAGAACAAGGCGCCCTGCGGTTGGGTTTCCTTTTGAACCAGCCAGCGTTGCCTCTCCTGTTGGTGGACTTCTTCGGTGTCCGACTCGCACCTCCTTCAGTAAAAGCCTCCACGCTTTTGTCTGTGATTGCACTCGAATCGCTCAGAGCGTATGCAGTTTCTTGATCCTGTCCTGCAGATGAAGTTTCTTGATCCCGTCCTGCAGATGCATCTTCTCCTGGCATCACCAAGGGCTCCTCCTTAACATGTGCGCTCGGTGGTCCAATCTCCAGCTCGAGTGGCGCTCCGTCCCGCTCCCTGGTGTCATGCAAGTCCTTTAACATCATGAGAAAAGTGCTGAACTTGCAGTTTGGCTTTGGCTTGAGAGAAATGGGCTTACCACTTCTGTCAGCCCCGAGAGACTGGAAGGAAACTTCCTCCACATTTCTGAAAGCTCTGAGAAAGGAAAAGGGTGATGGAGGAGATGGTGAGTATTTGTCAGAGGATTGACCCTCATACTTTGTTTTGACTTTTGAAGTAAGCGGTATGAAGTCCATCGGTGGTGTTGAGGATATTGAATGGTCTTCATCTTCACTCTTGACATCTTCAGAGTCATTTGAATCAGAAAACATTAAAGACGGGGAACAGTTGCTTGAAATTTTACCCTGACCAAGTTCACTTTTGTCAGTATGGTGGGATTTCAAAGCTTTTATTTTCGTTTGAAACTCATGTTTAAGTTTATGATTCTTCACAACTTGATCAGCCTTTCTGAAAGATTTGTGGATCTGCTTTTGCTCAGCTTTCTTTCCAACTTTGTCCTGTTTTGTTGAATCGTTCATGGCCCTCAGCGCTCTCGTCATCAGACGATTGCTGGCTGGTAGGTGTGCGGGTTGCGTCCGTAGGACTTTATTCACATCTCGAACACGTTTACATTTGCTGGAAACCTTCTTGGGTTTTCCCGGATGAAAGCTTTCAGGCGTGAGGGAATTCTCACACTGCGGCTCCTCTTCACGGTGACCCGGCACAGCATTTGCAGTCGACGGTGAGATGGATGAAACGTGTTCTTCTGCACCGTTTTCCGGCTCAGAGGACTTGTTTGGCACAACAGAACCAGGATTGTTCTTGCATTCTGAATGGTCTGTTTGTTTGGACGATGACTGAGACTCTTTGCTTGATTTTGCATTTAAAACGGGTTCTTCTTCTACTAATTTAGAACCCAGGTCAACAGTAGACACACCGGAAACCTCAGTCCTACTCCCGACTGACTGGTCTGAGGAGAGATGAAGCTTACCAGACCTATCGATAGTTTTGACTTTCTTTACAGAGACCTTTACAGGTTCAGCCACGCTGTGATCTTTGGAGGCACTTGTTCTACTCTCTTTCTGTGGGGATTCACATGTTTTTGTCACATCAGATCCCTTTTCTTTCTCTTTGCACAAGTCAGCGAGAAAAAAAGTCCCGCTTGAGTTTAGATACCTCCTATCCTTAATCTCCTTGCGTATCAATTTTACATAGGGCAACCTACACTTAGAGACTAAATTTTTTTGCTTCTCCAGGATTGATAACGAGTCATTTGATTTAGATTGTAAACAAGGCTTTATAGTCTCATCTGTTTTCTTTTCTTGGTCAAAAATAGTGTCGTTTACTGGTTTAGTAGCATTCTTGACTGAATTTTTAGTTTCACTGACATTCTTTTTACTCTTAAGAAGGCTGGATTGACCATCAGAATCAACATTCTTCGAGAGCTCTGGCGCTCTTTTATCATCTGTGTCTTCACTCTTGCCAGATGACGGGTCAGTAACAGATTCCTTTGATTTAGTGAATGACGGTCTAGCCTTTAAACACACTACCTGAACTGAAGGCAGATTATTCTCTCTGTCCAACGAGTCAGGCTGGTCCACAGAAGCTTCAACTGAATCTGAAGTCTTAATACCAGCCTGATTGTTCGTACAATTCAAGGTGCTTGTTTTTTGGGGTACCGCACTGGTTTCTGCTGGTTTATTCTTATCTAACAGCAATACTGGGTCTCCAGATCCACTAACATAGGAGGGGGTAGATGTAACAAGTGTCTTTTTACAAACAGTAGATGAGTTCTTTTTCTTCGAGGGCGCCTTACTGAAGAGAGAGCGGTCTGGTATGGGACTGGTAGTCTTAGGTCGTCTGTCTTTGCCTGATTTGCTGAACCAAAGACCACTCTGAACCTCTGGCTGCTTCTTCAGCTCTTTGGCTACCATGACAGACGGTTGGGAGGGAACTGAGTTTGTTTGACGTTCAAGTGCTTTAGGACACAAAATTTTAGGGACTGACTCAAGGTCTGAGTACGGACATTCTTCATTGTTTCTGTCTGCGTCTTTAGGGCTACTGTGCAGTGTCTTTTTAGCGTGTTTACTGTTGGGATCCTTTGAGGATTTGCTCTTCTTCTTGCTGGAGGATTTACCTAAAGTGCTTGGCTTTTCTGGAGTTATGATCGGAGAGGGAAGGGATCCATTAGTTAAGTGCGATGTTTCAGAAAGAGTGCAGGCAGGTAAAGTGAAAGGAGTGAAAGTTGGCTGGGTCTTCTTTTCGCTCTCTGGTGGGGAGCTGAAGTGGCACAGGTCATCCATGGAGAAAGACATGGAGGCCATTTTTGGTCGACCAGGCAAAACAGATTCAGCCTCTGCCACACTGAACTTCCACGATTCCTGGAAACGCTTTGCAATCTGGACACAGATAAGACACACATTGTATCACGATTAACAGAAAAACTTTGTTCTTTATCAAATTTATGGTTTGAAGAACTTTTTTTATCGTCTAAGAAGACAATCTGTCATCCCACCAGAAGACCAACCTTTTCATTTAGACATGAGTTAACTTTCTTGTAAATAATAGACTAATAATTACAGTGCATTTGTTGTTCTGCACCCTTTGTTTCCCTCTCCGGCGCAGAAGAAGTCTTTCAAATTCAAATCCTCCATGGAACGTGTGGATTGATTTGTCCTCGACCCAGACCAGCTCTTCGGGCTGCCCAAAGGTCCGGATGTAGTAAAGCCGACAAGGCCGGTCACTGGGTTCTGAAGAACAGATTATCATTCTCAATGAAATGTAACTCAAAAACTGCAGGAATGCTAGACTTGCAGAGAAACACATCTTAAAATTGGGCCAAACTGTAAACCTGAGAAGTTTCACAATAAAGCTGAAACAATTAGTCGTTTGGTATTTAATATCACTGGTTGGTATGAAAATATAACCTGGTGTCCCAACAAACATGCAGGCAAAACCAATGTGTTCCAAATGAGATATTCCGTGTGGTAACACTTAATTTTTTTTAATTAAAACACAGCTTGTAAACAACCCAAGAGACACTTGATGTGGTACAGTGTGGATGAACAAAAATATCCAACAAAGAAACAACCTTAAAGGGTAACAGTTGTATTATTCTACTATAGAAAATTAACCAGGATTGTTTAAATATAAACGTTTTTTAAATATATTTTAAAGTA
The DNA here is from genome assembly GCF_002922805.2 of Oryzias melastigma. NCBI lineage: Eukaryota > Metazoa > Chordata > Actinopteri > Beloniformes > Adrianichthyidae > Oryzias > Oryzias melastigma. The sequence goes on along the minus strand of NC_050525.1, from coordinate 24,099,293 downwards.
ATTCCTCCTAGGTTGCAAAGGATAACTGGTGATCCTGGTCCCAAGAGTCTAACTACAGGCCTTAAGTGTCACAATCTCACTACTTCTCCAAAAACCCTGCCCTTGCAGTTTCTTCATAGCAGAATACACCTGATCCAGGTAACTAGCAAGAATATCTAGAAAACAAGAGAGTATTGACATGCTACAGCACTGGTTATCACAGCTAGTTAGAAGACTTGACACACCCACCTTTCACTTTGTGGTAGACTCCCTGTGCAGGGTCAACAAGCACCTCACACGGCCACCATGGTCTTCGGTTGAACTTTGCCCAAACCACTTCGCCCTCAACAAACTTCAGAGGCGGCAAAGACTTTTTCTTCAGGCTGTTTTGCTGCTGCAGAACAAAGGAGATTTTTTTAAATGTGTTTATTATTACACTATGATTCTTTCATGAACTACAAACAGGGTTCTAACCTGTAAGTCTTGTGCATTAATATTGAAGATTTCAGTGTGAGGTTTGAATCAAACAGTACAAACAGCTGGTAACTGCTCTTTTCCTTTGTGAATAGTTTAATAGACTGAGTGTACAAGGACGCCTGACACAAGAATGACTGATACCAGCTCCTTCTCCCTCCAGCTAGAGTTTTTGGAAAAATACTTTCACTTTGTACAATATTTCTTTACTAACTTCACAACAGTTACTGGTAATACGGCTGAATTTTACAAATATTTATCTTTATAATGTTCCTTTATTTAGATCATTGCAGCAGGGAGGACTTCCTTAGCCCTCCAGTATGTTTGCAGCTGCTCTGATTCCCTCTTTCTTTTTTTTCTTGATTATAATCTGTTTAGTGTCATTTTAAAGATGTTTCAGAAATCCTCTCCAATTACAAACCAAGTCAATTTGAGTGTTTAGAAATTGTGAAAGCTTAATAACACTAATAATATTATAAAGCTAATGACATACACGGGACATGTCAAGAATACAAGATGAGGGGGAAAAAAGAGCAAAAATGTGGTGTCATAACTGCCTTTTTTGTGAGTTTCATGTGGAATTTTAACTCCCTGCCAAACAAAGAAGATGAAAAAAAAACTTATAATATTGAAATTGCTGTTAGTATTTATTCACAAAAAATAAAAAAAAATAATGTATGAACTCAAATGCTTCCTTTAGCAATACAAGTTTTTAAAAAACTGTGTGGTGTCAAAATAAAAGCATAGGGACTGAAATGTTTGCTGACAAATCAATCTGATACTAAACTTCCCACCCCTTGATCTTCTTTTGGTCATCAATACATTGTTTTTTTTTATTGCAATTATGATTGCGTTAATGTATATAAATTATATTTTTACTCACTGCAACAGCAGTTTCTTCAGAGATGCTGTTGACAGATTTGATGGGTTTCACTCAAACTGAGCCGTTTGAGGAAAAAACTGCACGTGGTTATAAAGTTTAGGCTTCCTTTTACAGCTGTCAGCAGGTTTTTAGTCCATGTTTTTGGATAAATACTGTGTAAAGGTTTGCCATTATTCGACTAAATAACTCGAGTTAGTTGTCTGTATGTATTTGGTGTATTAAGCCCCTCATGTAATTGCGGAGGCCAAACCTTTCACTCTCACTCTAAATATACTTAAGACGTGGTTCAAAGGGTAAAACAGACCCCCCCAACCGGCCTTTCTCTCTCTTTTTGTTTGCTTCAAATCAATTTCTTGAGAGTGGAAAAATCCATTGAAAACGTTCCACAGTTACAAAAGACAATAATTGATCAGAAATGCAATATTTATCCCAAATCCAAATTCTTCCCCTACCCCTGTGGCTTCCTCCTACCTCTCCAATTGTGGACGTGTTTGGAGGGGTAGGGGTGCCCGAGGGTGTTCCCGCGTCGCACTGTCGTGGAGGAGAAACACTTTTTTTCACGTGGGTGTGCTTTGAAGCACATAATTTCACATTTAAATGTAAATAATGACTTATTGTTTTAGCATGATTTTTTTTTGTTATAAAATTGATGTTTTGTGTTTTTGCTCTTTGGTCCACTTGGTAGTTCATCTGCATTTGCACTGTAGTGAACCGTACCAGGGTTCATTTGAAAGCAAACGATGACCCTCATTGTCACTCATACTAGAGTCTATCACACAGTTTACATCTGTCACGTGACGTGAGCAATCCAACAAACTAAACTTGGCAGTTTGAAAATCAATTAAGATCAATTTAAAGACTCTTTCTTTTAGCAACACTTCTAAACACAGGGTTCCTGCAAGTTTCCTCAAGTTAAATTTAAAACGTTTTAATACCTTTTTAAGACCTTGCAAATGAAAAATTAAGACTAATTTCTCAGCCTAATTTTTAGCCCCATGGACAATGAAAAAACAAAATCCTTGTCAGTAATGGAGTTACTGTAATCAATTACAGCTCAAATCTCCATGATTAAATTACAATTTCAAGACTACAGAAAACTTTCATTACTTCATTACACACATATTGGTGCAGTAAAACCATTGGTGACTCATAAACCAAATTTGTGTTAACAGTTTTCTCAGATGTGGTCTTTTGGTTAAATGAAACAGAACAGATATTAATAAAAATTTAAAAAAAAAGTTTGAGTCTAGAGTTTGAGATTGGTCAAAGCACGATTAAGAGACAATAAACATGGACGAATTCGTACAGGCATCCGGCAACTGGAGACACTAGAATATTCCAATTTGTTGACAACAAACGCAAATATCTAATTGATTGTTGTACTAAAGAACTTGATAAATGCAAGGAATGCCCCTCATTTTTCATTTTCTTCTCTTCTAATTTTAGCTTGTACATCTTCATCCTCACTTGCAATCTTTCTCTTGAACAAACTTCCCTGCATTGTTCTTTTTGAGGTTTTTTACTAACAAAAATTAATTTATTTGCTGCATGCTTCACTTTTCCGTTGCATTATTGTTTTATTTTGAACTATAAATCACAATTGCGCTCAGAAACTGTATGAATCATCTATTTATTTTTTTTTGTCCCGTTGCAAACTAACCAACAAACAAACCAACTTCCAACTTGCATAGAAATATGTCTACTTGACTGTGAATGAATTAAGCATCCCCGGAGAACAAATCAAACGTACCTCATACGACGCAAATGTGGGATGTGTTCGTTAAAGGAAGCGACAGAATTAGGGGCTAACTTTAAAGGGGAGAGAGGGAGATAAATCCCATTTTGTGGCGGTGATAAGACATTAAAACCACAGAGTCGCTATGATGATGAGATAAAGTGCAGTCTGGTTCACAGTTTAAACGACATCAGCCTGTAGCTGCTCTTGCATGAGAGTTAAAGGAGCAAATGGTGGTGTGTACCTCCACCAGAACTTATACCGGTACGTAGTACCAGACTCTACCAGCTTTCTTTTAGCTCTGGTCACACCTGGCTTCTCACCTTCTAGTACTTTGCGTTGTGTCATAAGCATGGCACGTTAATAATAATAAGAATTGATATTCATCTCAACGGTCAAAACGCTCAAGCGCAAAGTTTTAAACGGCACCATTTTTAAGACAAAGATATCAAAATTTAATACTTTTTAATTTTAATTTTTTTTCCAAATTTTCTAATTCAAGGCTTTTAAGACTTTTTAAGACACTGTAAACAGATCATACGTTTACTGTTACCAACTCCAGTTTTAACTACCTGGGGCTTTTAGAATCTGATCTTTCTTTAGGTGTACTGGCCTCATAGGTTTGAACATCACAGACCAGAAATCTCAACAAGCGAGCGGATCCAGTTAACCTCAGGCTTTCCCTGCCCCTTTCACCACACACAGAAAGTCAGAGTCAAATTTCTCCAACAACGCCCACCGTTCAGCTCTCCTTCAGTCTCTGGACTACTTTGAAAAATCGAGGCAATCATGATCAGTGACGCCAAATCATGTCAACAAGCTAATGAGTCCATTGTTTTGAAAGGTCAACACCAGTGAGGTGTTCTGGTGCAATATTCTACACCCATTTTGGGTCTTTCACATAAGTTGACTATTTAAAAGTTAACCTACGTTCACACAGGGCATTAGATGCACATTCAAGCATGTGAGTTTCAGCATATGGTGTTCACACGGGTCAGTCACTACCCGACAGACCTGTAAGTTGGAAGAGGCTTAGTGGAAAATGTCAAAGGGGTACAAATCTCACAAATCTTGTTGCAGGGTTTTTTTTTCACAGCTCTATTCCAATATATGAGAGACTTTGTGTCATATAATTCCAGTTGGGCACAACCCACAAATATTAATTCCATCTTTATGATCAAATGGTTGGCATTTCAACATTTTGAAAAGGATGCTACCCATGCATCAATACCAAATCCGAGTTCCTGATTGGTCGAAGTTCAACTGGTTTAACTTTCAGGGCACGTTTAAGTGCTGTGCATTTTGTATGAAGAGCCCAAATCTGACTTAACAACTTGCGTGTGGCAACTGAAAGAAGGAAGCAAAAGCTTGAAACGCACTTTTGCGGGCATTTACATACTTTTCATAGTTTCTCAAAGCCTGGTGTGAACATAGCATAAGAAAGAACATCTGTGATCAACTTGTAAACAAACTGAAAAGTTAAAACATTAAGGGAAACTTGCCATTGATTGCTTTGAAGAGCTGTCATCAAACAGGAACAGCTCAGAGTCGCTGTACCACTCATCTTCTGAGCCGTCCCAGTATCTCCTGCGTAGACCAGACGACTGGGAGCGTGTGACCACTTTCGCTGAGGGCAGCGTAGCGTCCTTAGAGTCTGAACTCAGTTTCCGAGGAGAAGACTCGGAAGGATTCTCCATCCTCTGCTCTCTGTCCCTCAAACCTCCAATGGGAGATGTAGTCTCTTGCTCCTCGTCGTTATCTTCATCCTCAAATAAAGAAGACTCAAAGTGGAGCAAGCCGTTTGCAAAGGGGCTGTTACTGTCCAGAGAGAAGGCTGGGCTGGGTGGGCCCGAGAAACACCCTTCGGCCTTCTTCTCGGAACCCACAGAATCTGCAAAACGTGCAGAGTCCAAGTCAGATCTTCCCTTTTGAGCCTCAGCTTGCTTTTGTCCAAAAGCAGGCTGAGCAGGTGTCTCCTCTCTGGCCGTCTGGCAGCCAGAAAACTTTCTGCAATCAGACCAGGAGTTCTTCTCCACCTCCACCCTATCACTCTTCTGTGGCCCCCACTTCCAGGCGCTCTCCGGCTCCTTCAGAGGCAAGACCAAGTCAGACTGGCTCACCATGGTGGTGAGATGCTGCAGCCTCCTCAGAGGGCTGTAGGAAGAAGACGGCAACGTGGAGGAGGAGTCCACCTGTGCAAACGCGTAGACGGACGTGTGCTTGAGGGAGGAAGCCGCTGCAGACATCGTTAGGTCCACCTTGTGACTGTGCCGTCTGGACGGGCCTGAGTGGGTGGATAGGTCACGGGTAGAGGTCAAAGGGCAGCTGGCATGAAGACTCTTTCTTCCAGGGCCTGAGGAAGGCCCGCTCATGATGGCATTGTCACCTCCTAAAAAACATAAAGACACGATTATGAGAATAAATTCCAAGTGAAAATGTAAATACTTCAAAAGTATGCAACTATTTTTACTTTACAGGTTTTTTAAGCGACAGAATAAATGTTACAAAATAAAAGGATGCAGACAGCCAAACCCATCTTCAGACACTGCTGAAGCACGAATGGAATTAAGAAGGATAAAATATTTGAAAAGCTTTTAATCAACTTACTTAGTCCTAAATTATGTGAAAATGAAAAAGAATTAATCTAAAGCACGGATTATTACATGCAAAAGCTGCAAGTTAACTGCTAAAAAAGCATTGATAAATGCTAAAAACTAGGGATGCTACAACTTTTGGTTTAAAACTGACCATATATCACAGCATTGAACCAAATTTGATGGGAAAAGTTAATTGTTGCATTTATTATTATTGTGTTATTACATTACACTGGGCTTAGCATAAGCCAAATCAAAAGTTTTTTTTCTTCACTGTTACTTGCTTATTATCCAATTTTACAAATATTTTTTCAAAATGTTTGGCTATTTGTTGTTGTTTTGTAATAAACAATATATAAAACAGAAACCAAACTGTGACCCAAAAAAATTATATTTAAACTGAACTGTGGTTAAGCATATTGTTGCATCCCCACTAAATATTGAGTTAGCTGAATAAAAAAAGCTGTATTGGAAAAGCAGATAAAGGTTAATAAATGTTAAAAGAGAAAAACATTTGTTATAAAAGTCTAAAGAAATGAATATAATGCCTCAAATAGTTAAAATGTCTTAAAGCATTCATTTTTTTCACTCTGCTGCAGTTACTAACTCATCCTTCTGTCTTATGGCAGATGTTCCTGTGTTTGTCTCCTTCCTGTCCTCCCATGAAGGAGATCGTAACAGATCTAGTTCTATTGGAAGTTTCTTCATTCATTAATCTTCTTGGCCGCTTTGTCCCTTTCTGGGTCGCCGGGGTGCAGGAGCCTAACCCGGCTACTGATGGGCGAAGGCGGGGTACACCCTGGACAGGTCGCCAGTCTGTCGCGGGGCCATAATCACACATCCATTCACTCTCACTTTCACACCTTGGAGCAATTTAGAGTCACCAATTAACCTATGGAGCATGTTTTTGGACAGTGGGAGGAAGCTGGAGTCCCCTGGAGAAAACTCACGCATGCACGGGGAGAACATGCAAACTCCAATGAAGCAACTTTTCTTTGTGATTTTGAACTATATCAATAAAATTTAATTGAACTCCACGCAGAAAGGTCCCCAGTTGGTATTTCTGTTTCAGCTGTATAATTTTTCCCTTCTCCCTTCCTATTCATTTGGCCCTCCAAACGGGGAGTTATGAAAAAACTGTGTCTCATATTTCGGACATCACTTTTGTTGATGACATCACCAATAATCGCTGGTCCGCTAGAGTTAGTGCGGAGCTTCCAGTGCTTAAATATACAAAACAACTGTGGTTTTATAACTTTAAAAACGTCATGCTACAACAAAAAATCATTACTTACACATAAATGTAAACGTCTGTGGTTCAGAGCGCACCCATTTGAAGAAAAGCGGTTTAGCCTCGCAGGGAGGACTTTATATCCCTTCGTTTGGAGGGTCGGATTTTAAAAAAAAATTTACATATACACTTGGACTTAAACTCAAATAAAAAGGGAAAGGAGAAGAGAAGAATTCGGATTGGGTCCAAGTCTTTCATATTAGTGCTGTCACAAACAATTATTTTAATAGTCGAATAATCACCGATTATTTTTCCCGATTAGTCGACTAATCGGGTCATTCGCAAACTGGATGTAAAGCACACATCTTAACCATCATTAGCCTTAAACTAACTAAAAACTCGATGTATAGCATTACCTGTGATAATGCTAGTGTGAATGCTGTATGCTGAATTGATTGCTAAAAACGCTAAAGTTGAGAGCTGAAATCATGGAAGCTAGTCGCTGAAAATGCTGAAGCTGATACTAGCTAAAATTGTTAGTTAAATGCCAAATTTGTCTTAAAAAATGATAAAAAACTAAAAAACCTAGGTTAGCCAAAACAGCAAGTATGTAGCTTAAAAAATAACTAAACTTCAAAATACCCTAGAAAACTTTTTTTTTAAAAAGCCTAAATTAGCTAAAACAGCTAGCATGTAGCTGAAATATTAGCTAAACTCCAAAAGAGCCTAAAAAACCTTAATAAATGCAGAAAATACCCCAAAAAGCTAGCATAATGTCATTAGAACTTTCATCTTTACTATACTTTGACTCAATATAATACAAAGTAATGACTAATCGACTATCAAATTAGTCATCGACTATTTTAATAGTCGATTAGTCGACTAATCGTGGCAGCCCTAATCAGAATGGAGCTGTAAACGACAAACCAGGAGCAAGATTTGTAAGATTTGCACCACTTTGATGTTTCGCACCATTACAAATGTGAGTACATCCGCTAGTATTGGGTAGCGACAGTCGAGTATGAATACCATGTGCTAAAAGCGGGTTCAAGAATACCTGTTTGGCGCACATCACACACCGGAGGCCGCTCCATAGTCACCTGTTGCTTGTTCTATGGTATGACACCAAAAACTCTTCAATGAGGTCACCTACAGTATATATAAACCATCAAGATACAATTTTGGATCTGGATAAAATGTGACTGTTAGGTACTTGTACATTAGTGTATCTCCAATCAGTGCTTTAGTCTTTACTACTGCACTGGCTAAGGTTAAGATTAGGGTCAACGTTGGGATAAGGTCATCCTTCCACAAAGATTGTTAATAAGAATGAACCAGCAAAATGTGGCACAACCCTGAAGTGACTGTAAGTACTGCAATACACAAGAACACAATCTTAAATAATAAAAATTATGTGGAATTAACTATTTTAATAAATGACATTTCATTTTATACTATTTACTTTTTGTGTAGCATTTTAATAGTAGCTTAGTTGTCATTACATTCTTTATAAATAGGCTGAATTACATTAACATGTGAAATAAAATGAATAGAAGGCCATAAATGATAAGGTAATCGACATGATGATGATTCTAAATCCTTTAGCTAATGTGTTCATACCTGATATAGTTTTATAAATAAGGGATTTTTACAAGCTAAGTACAGGAAAAGGATGCTAATGTTTGCTAAAATGTTGAAAGTTTGAATGGTTTATAGCACGCCGCAAGCATGCTAAAGATTATTGTGCTGTAAAAACGGAATCAGAAGATGGTCTCAATGCTAAGGTAGCATTCACACAAGCATACATTCACAGCACACAAAAACGCGCGAGGCGCGCGGAGATGTCAAAAATAAACACGTAAACAGACTCACAAACGTCGCCGGGATCCTCCTAACGTGACATTTTAGCTCAAATCAGCGCATCTGTAAATCCTCTGATGACGCTTTTAACACATCAACGCTAAGGTCAGCCGGTAAAATGACGCGGCGCGTGCGCGCTCAACGAGGCCGTTTCTCTCCTCAAAAAAATGGAAAAAAATCAAACGTTCAAATTAACTGTTTAAGCTAGCACACCGGCGCGAGACCCGCGCGCGTGCGTGCACGAGCGTGTGCGTTAGCCCCGGTGAGTGACACAAACGCCAAGCGGCTGCACACGGTTTGCACGCACGCGCGCTGTCACACACACATACACTCACATCCACGTGCACGGGCTTTCCCTCCGTCGTCTGTGCATCAAAACGAGAAAATCACGCGGAAAATGCCGCGTGACGCGGGCTCCGCCGCGAGAATCTTACCATTCCGGTGTCGGCCTTCGCGATCGTGACCTCGAATCTGCTCATTTTGACGTTTAAAGGTGCGAATTTCCAGTTTTTTGGAGGCGGGTGAACACAGACCCAACGGCTCTACTACTAGGCCCGTATCCTGTGAAACTCAGCCCCCCCTCCACCACCGCCGCCACCTCCCTCCTCCCCTACATGCGCTAAAGCCTGGTCCAGCCTGATCCTGGCCCCTGAATTGAAAATCTGCTGCGCTCCAACACCCCCACCCCCCTCCCTTTTTCGCTCTAAAATAACTCCAACTTTATCATTCCCCCCGTCCTCAGATGGATGCGCGCGCTTCTTCTGTTTCCTGAGTCTGCCTGCTCCTTCAAAGTCATGTCTCTGAGCTGCACGCGCTGCCAGGCGTCACCACCGCCTCCCTCCCCAGCCGGTCCACAGCGTGGAGCACAGAGGGGGCCGTAAATGTCATTTATCCCTAAGAAAAATATCAAAAACTTCCAATTCTGATCTTTTAGCCGTAGAAAACACGTCACATTCACCAACAAAAAAGGCCCCGCCCTCTTTCTTAATTAGAAGCATCAATTAAAAAAAAAAGATCACCTCTGATATGTCATAATGCAAACTTTGTGCCCACAACTGTCATCTTCCTCCTGACCACCAGCACCCAGAAGACGCTCAGATGCAGAGAAAGAGAGGCTGGAGACAGAGTGGAGCAGACGAGAAGCAGAGAGAGACGCTGCAGAAAGTCTAAACCGGAACAGCAGAACGCTTTCCCTTCATGAGAGCAGTTGCAGCTCAAGCTCTGGCTGCACACCCGGTCTATTCAAAATGGAGTCCTCCAGCCTTAGAGGAGAGACGGAGAGGAGGGAGGAGGAGGGAGGGGGGGGGAGACAGGCCACAAAGTGTTAATAAATGTTCGATATAAAGTTCACCTCTCCGCGGAGAAAGTGAAGCATCAAACCTCTACTGTGAAACATTTCCCTTCCACTCATGTTCAGAATGTAAAAGCTTTAACACCCTCGTTTGTGTGCGTGAGTGAGATAGGGTTCTCCTCTGGAGCGTTCATTTGTGCCAAAAATACGCACAGTAAACCGCAACGTATGACGGGATTTGAACCGCAGAACAGCTCCGTTTTGGTTGCAGTTTTATTTTCTTTCCTTCTTATTTTTTGCACCGTAAAGTGAAAAGCTGCAGAAACTCTGCCGAGTCGAGCCGAGCTGAGTCGAGCCGGGAGATTTCCACGCATATGTCCGTTAAAAACATTCACGCATGTGTGATCTAAGACGGTTATGACATTGAGGACAGAAAGGGCGTAGATTCAGGTGTATAAACCCCCCCTCTTGCACGCACGCAACAGTCCGGTAACCGGGTGGGGGGGTGAGAACAGCGTCTCCAGCCGACAAACACAGTCTGGACTGAACTGGTTGATCCCTAAACTAAAAACACCGTCGAGGCAAACAGGGTCATTGTCGAGGGAAAAAAACGCGTGTTCGTGCGTTTCTTTACCCCACCGACCCCTCCCCGCACGCTGAACGGGAGATCCCCTCGTGCACTCGAGGGACAGACTCCGTCCGCCATGCGTCTGGGTGTCCAGCCCGGGTCGGACATGGAGACACGGAGGAGTTATGGAGGAAAACATTCTGGTAGAAGACAAGCGGGGAGAGCGGAGGCAGGCGAGCGGAGCAGGATGGGGCCTGCTGCCGCAGACCAGCGCAGAACAGCGCCCCCCTCAGGCGCGCATGGTTTCAGACGTGACGGGCCGTTAGAGTATTCATTCTTTGACCCAGGCCAAACCAGACCAGACCAGACCAGACCAGGGGTCTACACCGTTTCTCCCTGATTCTGCAAAGCCTCACTTTATAGTTTAGAAGACTTATTATATCTATATAATTAATTGAAACAATATTTATAGGTGGATATTTAGATTTACTTTTTTGTTATTCCAGGTACACACCAGTTTATATGAAAAGGATCAAAATTATGTAACATTATTTTTTATTAAAACAGTTACATT
>NC_050525.1:24077808-24088028 GCF_002922805.2 Oryzias melastigma | reverse complement strand
CCAGACTCTGCCTCCAGTGGCCCCCGGCTGAATTGAGCTTGAGACCCCTGGTCTATATCATGCAAAATCAATAATAATATGTTAATTCTTCCAAAAAAAAAAACAACCCCAAAGCTGTATTTTGATTCTTTCATGCATCAGAGTATTCCTCTTAAACCCTGTTCTCTGAGCACCAGCCCCTCCCAATTCACGAAAACAAGTAACTCCTCACATTGTGACATCACAAAGTGTGGAACAGCCCCCTCCAGGAAGAATTTGCTGCCAGCACCATGCCCAGGCTGAACCCACTTTCTCCACGGAGCTAGGGGTGACTGGCAAAATGCTTTCATTTTATATGAAGAATATGCAGATCCATCTTTGCAAAAGTTCTGTTTTTTCAGTGGGAGAATAAAAACAGACATGCAGCCAAAGCCAACTCTAGGATGACATATTTTTATTGAGATGGGCAGCACCCATCACTCCTGTACTTTTTTTGTGCCAAAGGTCACATATTTGGTTTACTCTGAAAGGCTTATGGTGCATTCACACCAGATGTGCAGCAGAGGCATCAAGTTCTAACGTTAAGCCAATGTACAGATGCGATCTGAGGTCTTGTGGTGCAATTTGGACCTTGGGCGCAGATGTTGACGTCAACCAATCAGCGTCTCAGCTTTGGGCACATGACGTTTTCAGTGACTAGATCAAAAGGTAGAAATAAACATACAGCATGGCCGCTTGACGTGGGGATTTTTGTCCTGAACTTCCATCCATTTTCTTAACCCTCTGGCACTGCGGGGTTGCCGGATACTGTCTGGCTACTGGTGAGTGAAGGCGGGATACACCCTGGACCGGTTGCCAGCCTGGCACAGAGCCCATGAAGCTTAAGTGATCACCCCACTATGCTAGCCAGTCACCCATTTGACAGCGCAGCAAGCTCAGCTGTCCAGGGCAAAGCAAAAGAGCAGCGCCACCCATAGTCCGGTAGAGTTCGCATTTGCCGCAGCCCAGGCTGCTGCTCCCTGGGCATCAAAGCTCAATATGGCGGAGGATTTGATGGACCAAGAGGTAAAAGGCAAGGACATCCAAAAATGTATAAAATATTTACATTTATTCTCAAAAAGGTATTTCTGCGAACAAAAAAATGGCCCTTAAAAGAGGTCCATGTAAAAAAATAAATTAATTAAGTATTAAATAGGAGGAAAACTGAACGAACATACAGACAAACAAACTTTAACTGACCTAATTGGAGACACCAGGGAACATTTATAGTGGCTGATCAGACCAACAGATACCCAAGGGGGGACTGAAAAAGACAAAGACCACTACAAAAATACAGCAAACACAAAATTAACTGGTCCTTCCTACAGTAAACCAAAATAGAAAAATAATGAAACTACAGTAATAAACATCAAGTAGAATCTAAACTAAATCAATTTTTAACACTAAAATTGAGTTTCTCCTCCCCTAGGCAGTGGTTCAGTCCAATTAGCTCCCTGCTGCATATAATGCCTCTGCTGACTGGCTTGCTTTGTATCAGGCGTGACTTGGTGGTTCCAGAAGCAAGATTAAAATGAATGAAAATAAACTGAAATAAAGCTCAAAATACGAGTCAGTAAATTTTATATTTTAAACCAAACAAGTGAGTCTTGTAATTGAAAGAAAATATATCTAAAGGTGTGTGCAGGTGAGTGTTTGATGCAGGTTACTGCCCTCATGGTGTGACAGCCGTCACATATACATTGTATAATAGTATTCTGTAGGTACCCCTCTAGTTTAAAGTCAACACTCAAGATGTAATACTCCAAGAAGGATATCTCTATCACGCTCCAAAGAGCGTCAGGAACAGGGAACCAGAAAAATAGATTGGATTTTTCCATTATTAGCTGTCAAAGTGTCTTAGGGCAAGAAACTGAACCCCACTTTGCCTGTGGTGGTTGGCGCTAGTATTCAGCAGCAGAGCCAAAGTGAATTGGATTGTGACTGTAAAGCACTTTGGACCTTCAAGAAAGGTAGAACAAATCTATACAAGTAAGCACCATTTACTCTCTCCTGATAGCTTACACCCCCTCACACGCCCAAGCTAGAATTAGTGTAGCGAAAAAAGAAAAAAAAAAACTTAAATTGAGCACATGACTCTCAGACATTGGAAATCAAGACAGGTATTTTAAGAAAATGTACAAACGTTTATCAATGCACAAAGGTGCTTGTGCTAAGACACACACAGACACCTTGAAACACCAATTACACTACAAATAAATAAAAGTTTGGACCACATAAGAGCCTGCACACAATCCCTGTAGCTCCAGTGCCCATACCCAGACTCAACACAAAGTCCTGAGGGGGCACACACCAGTGGCAGCTGACGCCCATCCATCATGAGAAGACCCCAGATACTAGTAGCATCTGGCGGGTTAGGGAGTCGAGTGAGGAGGCACGATAGTGTGGCTCCAAAGTCCAAATCTGCCATATCCGTAACATGCAAGCAGCATCCAAAGTAGTGGTCCACAAAAACCCTGTGACACCAAACAAGCAGCACACAACCAGTGACCAAAATGGAGAAGACAGCGACACCTAAAAAGAAGACGTTAAATACAAACTAAACAAACAAAGTTGCTCCTGCAACATAGGAAGGCGACCAACAAGGGTCGCTTGGGCAGCATAAACAAACAAAGCCTGTGATCCGCTTTACAATTTGGGGCCAAGGACTCAGCCAAACAGCGTCTGATGCTGCAATTAGGGAATTAATCACTGTGCCGAGGAGCGTTTGAGGCTACCCTCAGCAACAAAATCTTGTGTTGAACAGCATTTGAGGCTCAACATAACAGTCCCAGTGCAACAAAGAGGTGAGGAATATTGGAGCTATCCAGACGTGCAGTTCTGAGCCAGATGCCAGCTCGGACGAAGAAAACAAAGTTATACACGGATCTAGTTGTTAACAAGTGGATGCATCGGAATGATAAGGAGTCAATTGTAGCCTCTATGTTGCAACTACAACTTTTTTCAAACTGCTTTTTTTGTCTGGTCCTGATTTAAAACAATTTGAATAATTAAATACTCAGAAATACAATTTCAAGCTCAATTTTCTTACTATCCTACAGTATATGTCCTCCGTCATCAGAAAAATACAAATATCCATCCATTCATCAATCTTCTTCTGCTCAACCGGTACTGGGTTGTAGGGGCAGCAGTCTAAAGCAGTCAAAGATCGCCATATTTCCCTCTATGGCCACTTCTTCCAGCCCCTATAGGGTAACCCTGAGGCATTCCCAGGCCAGCTGAAAGATGTAGCCTCTCCAGCTTGTCCTGGGTCTTCCCCGGGGGCCTCTGCCCAGTGTGACATGCCTGGAACACCTCCTCAGGAAGGCATTCAGACTAGCTGCCCGAGCTACCTCAACTAAATCCTTTCATCATCATAGGACACCTTCTTCAGGTTGACAGCATCGGTTACTTCTAGAGTCCACCACCAGGTTCCAGGATTGCCACAGCAACAGGCACCTGAGACCTTGCAAGCACAGCTCCGAACAGCAGAAGAGACAATACAGGTGGAAAACATGGTCCACTTGGACTCAATGTCTCTAATCTCCCTCTGTACCTGTTTGAAGCTGTCTTGGACAGCTCTGACTCTCTTTGTCAACTGTCCAAGATACATGGCTGATGGTCGCCTGAAATGACTTCAAAGTTGATCATCAATTTCTTGCTGAGGGTGTCCTAGGGCTATGTGTATTGATGGACATGGATATATTGTTGTTAAAATGGTTGTTGGGTCCATTCCTCTCCTTTCCAGAGTAAACTACCTTTTCTTAATGTTCCTCCACCTGCTCCCTGCTCTCACTAAAGATCACAATTTCACCTGCATACAACACCACGTTGGTAAGCAGTGACTGGTTCAATTCATTCTGCGTCAACGCTTCTATGGCAACCACTGTCTCAAATCAGGAGTGAGCTTGTTGGAAATATACACCCATCCACTGAAAGCAAGCTCTGAAGAATCTGTCAATCAAATATTTCAAACGTTTGAGTTGGGGGCCAGCTGTCAGGAAAGCAAGAAGGAAGGGGGTACCTCTGTTTCCTGCCATAGACTTTCTTTAGATCCACAAAGACACAATGTTTATTCCAGTTAATGAATCCTAATTATTGACAACATTAAACGTAAGACCTTCAACTTCCAGCTTCAGACTCATCACCCAATCAGATACTCCCCTCACCTGCAGAAGGTTCTTAGGAAACTCCTCCCTCAGAATTATATCAGTCAACACTGTAGTTTTCTCTGTCAAAGTCCCAACATTCAAAGTTTCTAAAACCCACAAGACTTTTTCCTTTTCTCTGTCTGCTTATCAACACGTCTTCCTCCTTGCTGTCTTTAACCAACAGTCGTCCAGTTTCCACCAGCCACGTCATGGGCGTCAGAATCCAGACTTTGAGGGCCAGTGTCCAACATGTTTTCCAATAAACCTGCCATTGAGGCTCCTTTTTGGCTAAACGCACCTACCTGATCCAGATAATCGGCTGTAGATAAGGCAGGATTTCAGGAAAACCAGCACAAAGCTGATTTAGTCTGATTGTAAATGGTCGAGTGGCTACAGTATGTCTAAGAGCGTGTGTTATTTAAGTGTTGCCAGTGACATCTTCAATCTTAAAGGGTCAAACAGTTCAGTCAGAAACTCTACTACCACCTCTCTAAAACACCTTCTTTACTCTCAGGTATGTTGTTGGGACCAACTGTTTTTCCCTCCTCTTTAATGTCTTCCTCACTTCATCCTTGCTGATCTTTGCTATTTCCTGCTTCACAACATTGACCTCTTCTCCTCTGTGCTCTCTAGTATTTTTGTCATTCATCAGTTCTTCAAAGTTCCCCTTCCATCTTTCCACCCCACTTGGAACCTGTCAACGTGTTTCCATCGTTGCCCTTGATCATCCTAACCTCTTGAACATCCATCCTTCCATCTATGTCTCTCTGTCTCACCTGGACAGATCTACTTCTCCAACAACATGCAAGTCCTCATCAGTGACCTCCAGTGGAACCACGAGTAGCAAGACTGATAGAAAATGTGTTATATTCTTATAGGGAAAAAACACAGTTTATTTCAAATATATTTAGAGTACTATTTAACCAGTAAATAGGCTTAACTATTTGCATTGTTAAATCTTTGTAAGAGTACTGCATAAATTCTTCCCTTAAGATATTCTGGTTAACATGTGATAAATTGTCTAGAACTCTAAGAACCGTAGTAATTAATTAAGAGGGACTCTTAATGAACTTAAAACCCGTACCCATATGTGGTGCACATATGTTGCACATTTATGTCACAAATCCTGCACTGTCCAGGTTTTCTTGTAATTCATCCTCATTCATCTCTAAATATTCATCCTGTAGGAGCTTAATATTGCCACAAGGGGGCAGCAGCGCACCAGAGATAAACAGCATAACCACAGTATGTCCGAAATGAAACATGTCCTACATGCATAATAAGACTCAAACTGTATTTCAAAAAGAAATTTTGAAAAATGTAAATGTTTGTTATCAACATTCTTAAACTCCTTAGGAAGAAGGAGTCTGCACAAACAGAAAAAAAGGAAATAGAAATACATTTTTGTATTACTATTTATAATTTAATGATTTCTGATCAAAACATGAATTGTTTCTTTCATTTTTCAAGTAAAAGGGTGATGGTGGTATATAGTAATTCAGGCAGGTTGAGAGTATTGTGTATTAATGTTGTATTCTGATGTTGAGGAATCTTTTTAAACATTTAAGTGGTCTTGTTTACTTTCAGAATAATGTCAGCGTTATTATTATCATGGAATGAAATGTTTGCACTTGGTTTCTTGTTCAGCACTGACACATCCAACAACTTCAGGATTTTTTTTTAACTGAGATAAGAAATAGTTCAGGTTCAAATGAGAGTTAAGTGGTGAGAGTACAGTGCCCTGAGGTGCCCCTGACCACCCACACTTTTTTCACTATTTCCGTTTTCTATTTTTTTACTTTGGTAAACCATTTAATAGTACATATTTTTTCATAAAAAAAGTTTAAAATGAGATAATGAATTAAAAGGATCTTTAAAAATGTTGTTTCTCAAGAAAACATTGTGACATATCCTAAAAGATTAACAGTCACAGTGGAATATTTGAGTTTTGTAAAATGTATATGTGTTTATGACTTAAACTGTGTTATGTTTAATGTACAGTTTTGCAAAAAATAATTAACAGTAGAACTAATAAGTGAATTGAATGCACTTAAGTTGTATTAAAAGCACAAACGATGCAGATTTTTTTTTTTTACGTCTCTGTGAAAGTGATTTGGTTCCATAGGAATGTGTGAAAGTTCACACACACAAAGCTGCAGTCAACTGTCAGTCACATGCAAAGGAGGGAGAGAAATATCCGGACGCCCACGCCCGTCTCCTCTTCCGGAAGTGTTTGTGTGCCACTGTTGTTCTAGTTTCCACTTCACTCCCCCCCTGCTGCCAATCCATGACCTCTTGACCCCTCAGGCCCAGCTGTCAGCTGTCCTGGCCTGAGAAGCACATCTCCTTCTTCCTTTCTGTCCTCATCTGGGTTCTAATCAGAGATGTAGCTTCTTTTAAGCATGTTTACTTCATGTAAAACTGACCAGAGGCCGTAAAGACCTACTGTGTTTTTGACATGAAGGACTGGTATAAAGAAAATTAAGCTCAAAGTTGAATTTCTGAGTATTCCTTTATTCAGATAGTTGTGAATCATGCGCAGAAATGGCAACATCATTATTAAATCATTATTAAAAGACCACTTTTGAAATAACTATAAAGGTGACTTTAACTTCATGATGGAGTGAAGAATAATTACTTCCAGGATTATCTTTGTAGCAGCAGCTGGAGTCTCGCTTCACAAAGAACTGTATCGATTGGAACC
The DNA here is from genome assembly GCF_002922805.2 of Oryzias melastigma. Classification (NCBI taxonomy): domain Eukaryota; kingdom Metazoa; phylum Chordata; class Actinopteri; order Beloniformes; family Adrianichthyidae; genus Oryzias; species Oryzias melastigma. The sequence goes on along the minus strand of NC_050525.1, from coordinate 24,081,158 downwards.
TTATTCAGGGATCAGAATGTGTTATGTCTTCAGCTGATTTTGAGCCCTTTTAACGTTTCCACTCATATCATGATTTGTGGTTGCAGATCCGATTCACAGTCCATATTTGCTCATTTTGAACGCTCCGATCCAATGACATAAAATAGGACATTTGACATAGTGATAAATACCTGGTACTGAACAGTGCAGGTGAAGTTTTCCGGATTCCTTGTATTTCTTGCAAGATAACCAAGCGTAAATTAAATATGTGTACGAACAAGTAAAGAAGAATTAATGGCAAATCCATTCACATTTTACTTTCATAAAGTTCAGCCCACTGTTGTTTTTCTACATCAAAATAATAAAAACGGAACATTAATAGAACCTTCTATCTCACTGTATGGTCACGTCTTTGGAAAATACTGACAACTAAAGTAAAATAAACCTAATGTTCTGTATTTTCTAATTTATTTCATTTTGAAACAATTTTATAATGGTATAGATTTGATTAACAACTTACCTCAGACAGATCAATGTGGTTGGATTGTAGGAACATAGATCGATTACGTCAATCATTCCTTACACCCCTGAAAAAAGCCCCCCAAAAAATGTGTTTTACTTCTTTTGGTAAAAGTTTTCAATCAGACTTTTGCAGAAAATGTTTTTGAACCAGTATCTCCCTCATAACAGTGAAAAAAAGCTACAAACGGCGGACTTCAATCTACATTTGCTTTTTTTATTCATCTCTGCTGTTAAGATAATTTCTTTAGAGATCTTTAGCATTAAAACAACAGCAAAAGTCATGAGTTGAAGCTGCCAAGTTCCCCTCCCCCTGAGCTGTTTTGAAATCTTACACTAAATATCCTCTCTACTCTCATCAAAACTCATTACCTCTCCTCATATACATAATCCTCATTAATCCTACTTGTACTCGTCAATGTGTGAAAAAGAGAAAAAAAAATCTTTGTGATGGGAGTCTGCTTCATTCCTGCTTTGGTGCCTCCAGACAAAAATATCTCAGGATACCATTAAAAAATGTCAAATTCAATTATGCCGTTTTCTCTCTTTTGGGATGCCACACACACACTTGTGTAAAAACGAGGTGAAAAGAAGAGGAAGTCCTGAGGGCTTTCAAAGCCTGATTGGGAGAAAGCTCTTGTGCTACTGAGAAAGGGAAAGGTGAATAACAGGCCTCGGCGGACAACAACCAGCACAAAGTGGAGTGGAGAGCGCCATTCTCCCTGGCAGAGAGGGAGACCCCTCACAGGGGGCGGGTGACGGCCCAGAAGGCCCTCGGCAGCTCGGGACCTGCGCTTAATGAGAAATTCCTGGGGATTTAGAGGGGTGCAGAGGTCTTCATTTTCTCACTGCGCCCACGGGCCCCCAGTAGCCGGGTGCTGAGGCTTCTCTTTCAGCCTTAAAACGTCCCCCGACGAAGGGAGAACCCCCCCATCATCACATTCAACAAGTGCAGGGGCCTGGTTGCCCGCTGGATTATGTATATGAGGCGAGGGCTGCAGGATCACAACCTGCCACCTTCTGCACGCCGCACAAAAATGAGAACAAGTCGTTTACAGCTGCACCTGCCACCTCGAAACCAAGATGGTGCGCTTTCACATGCAGAGAAAACACAGCGGACAAGAGCGGAGCCAGAACTCTCTGATCCACAAAACAACAAGCGTACAACTTTAAACCATTACACATAGACAAGGTTTTGTAAGAAGCTCTCATTTGTTTTTTCTCTTTTTATTTGCATTTTCTTGGTTATGAGTTCACAAGATTTTTGTTTGAGCTCACCAGGTTTTAGAGGGTGACCATCAGAACGCATTCAATGAAAATTCTATGTAAACGATTGTAAATCCGTGTTTTGGGCTTCCTCATTCAAAACTCGTGTTCACACGTCTCTACACAAGTTTCAAAAAACGTTGTTGGGTTCTGGGTACAAATGTGGTAGTATCGGGTAGCCACACACCTATGTGATCACTATACTGTGAGGCAAATAGGTATTTGAACACCTGTCCATCCCAGACCATCAGTAAGACTTCAACTACTAACATGGTCAAGACCAGAGATCTGTCCAAAGACAAAAATTGTAGACCTCCACAAGGCTGGAAAGGGTTATGGGGCAATTGCCAAACAGCTTGATAAAAAAGAAAAAGATCTTTAATTTGTTGGAGCAATTATTAGAAAATGAAAGAAGCTAATTTATTCATTCATTCATAGTTGACCTTCTAGGTTCTAGGAGAACTTGTAAAATCACAGGGTACTTATTTTCCTTACTGTATGCATGTTCAAAACCTGTTTTTTTTTCTTTTTCCATTTTCCAACTTTCACTGATTTTACAAGTTTTAATCTTTTGTTGTAACAGAAGTTTTTTTTTTCCAAAATTTTGAAGCAAGTCTTTTGTCTGGAGCCAGTAAGGGAACTAATATTGTCACATTGATTTCTTACTTAATTTAGAATTAATTTTGAAATTTTAAATTTTAGAGTTTAGGGCAGGGATGGGCAAATATTCTTACTCGGTGGCCACAAAGGATTCTACAATTGGACAGAAGGGCCGCCGCATCAGAGGCAGATTTGTGGCGTGTTTTGGTAATTTGGTAATAAATTGGCAAGATAACACAGGATGATAACATCCTTTAATCTTTATTGAAATTTACTTTAAAATACTACATTTTTGGAGGCCATTTAAAAACTGTGGTTTTCATTTTCACCAATCGGTTGATGTGCCTGAGGGAAAAACTCAATTTCAGGGAAATGCTGCATTCATGTGGCGTTGGAATAATTGGAAAAATGACTGTCCAACTTGGAAATTACACACAAATATCGGAAAATCTACACACACTACATGAATGCAGAATAACTTCCTGTGCCTGAAAAAAGGTGAATTTATTTGTAATGCGCCATCTGTGGGGAAACACCTGAACTACAAGGAAAATCAACATTAATACAAGTAATTAAAATCGTTTATCCCAGTTGGCGGGATGATTAAATTGTTTAACGGGCCGCATATGGGCCGTAGTTTGCCCACCCCTGGTTTAGGGCCTCGCACAGACCAACTATTAACTATATTTTCCCCACTCCAATATAAACTGTTTTTTAATGCATTTTCTCATTATAGAGCACATACATAAAGAAAACTGAGATTAAAATGGCGTTTCTGAGTATTTCTTCATTCAAATTGTGGTGAATCAGGAGCAGACAAAAAAATGCAGTTTGAAAAAGCTTGTTATTGTTATGTACAAAATACAACCGACAGGGTAGAAGCTCCTGCTTCACTCCATTCTGATGCATCCGCGTGAAGACAAATAGATTTATATACGTCTTTGTTATCATTGTCTGAGCTGACATCTGGGTCAAAACTGTACGGG
>NC_050525.1:24073700-24075884 GCF_002922805.2 Oryzias melastigma | reverse complement strand
TCGGTTGATGTGCCTGAGGGAAAAACTCAATTTCAGGGAAATGCTGCATTCATGTGGCGTTGGAATAATTGGAAAAATGACTGTCCAAATTGGAAATTACACACGAATATCGGAAAATCTACACACACTACATGAATGCAGAATGACTTCCTGTGCCTGAAAAAAGGTGAATTTATTTGTAATACGCCATCTGTGGGGAGACACCTGAACTACAAGGAAAATAAACATTAATACAAGTAATTAAAATCGTTTATCCCAGTTGGCGGGATGATTAAATTGTTTAACGGGCCGCATATGGGCCGTAGTTTACCTACCCCTGGTTTAGGGCCTTGCACAGACCAACTACTAACTATATTTTCCCCACTCCAATATAAACACGTTCTTATTGCATTTTCTCATTATAGAGCACATACATAAAGAAAACTGAGATTAAAATGGCATTTCTGAGTATTTCTTCATTCAAATTGTGGTGAATCAGGAGCAGACAAAAAAAAAACGCAGTTTGAAAAAGCTTGTTATTGTTGTGTACAAAATACAAACGACAGGGTAGAAGCTCCTGCTTCACTCTATTCTGATGCATCCCCATAAAGACAAATAGATTTATATACGTCTTTGTTTTCATCGTCTGAGCTGACATCTGGGTCAAAACTGTACGGGTGGATAGCTCTAATATTGTTCTCCTTCTTTTTTTTTTTTTTTGCATGGGTAATGTTAGATTGGGGGTGTGAGGGGCTGTAAGCTAGCAGAAGTGTGTAAACACTGGAGGTTTTCTTCTGCTCTCACAACTCAGAGGTGAATTTCTAATGAACTCCTGCTACTCTGCAGAAACTGTTTAAAAAAATGACTCAAGTTTTTAGATTTTGGCTAAAACTACATAATTATAATTAAAAGACCAATGAGAACGCTTTTGAAATGCCTCAAAGATGATCCGAGTGAGACTTTAAAAGTAGATATTGATAAAATTTTTAAAATCAAGCCAGCTTTTTTAAAATAGTTTTTATTCAGTTTTTCCTTATGAATTAGTAAACTAAATGATAAATTCCAACTTTTACTCCTCAATTACTAAATTTGTGTCACCATTGGAGTGAGTTGGAAGTGTTATTGTTTTAGCATATTTCTGCATAAACGTGAATCCACCTGCTTTAAAACAAACTTCATCTGCTGCAGACACGACAAAACTGATCTTTATTTTAATTCTAGTTCTCCTTTGCTGAGGGGGGGTGCAGAGGCTGATGTCACCTTTCCTGGAGTTAATTCAGTAAATGTCTAATTAGAAGAATGAGCGAAGCGTTGAAGGGATGTTGAGATGCAGCTGCCCCTGTCGGAGCCTCACAGCGCCAGGCCTTTAGACCTGCTGCAGCCCCCGGCCCCCTCGGCCCCCGTCTCCGACAGCTGGCCCCTTCACAGACGGCCTGGACAGAGAGCTCTCGCTGAGGTTAGCCTCATCTGACATGAATCCAAGCGGGCCGCCTGGTGCGTCCTCCCAGGTACAGAGGCGGCGTCCTCTCTGAAGAGGTGGAGGAGCATCGGGGGGGGGTCTGTTTCCCCTTTCATGACTGCGCTCATGGGTGGAGTTTTGACAGTAAGATCCTCGACCGCTTACAGGGCTCCAAACCGCCGTGACCTCTGGTTCAGGAGGAGAACTGGATCTGCAGAAGTGGCTCCACATCCCACTCCAATCATCTTTTGATCTGTTTTCAAAGTATTTCCACTGATCTTCTATTATGATTGTGCAATTTTGTGCCCAAATATAAAAAAAAAAACCTTGTTTTTTACTCAAAAATTCAATTTTAAGCTTAACTTTCTTCATTCATATCAACAAAAACCTTCTTTAACGGTTCTTAATGTGATAAAATGACAACCTGTCCAGCTTAAAGCTAAGTTAGGACTTTCTAAGGGATGAATGGAAGGATAAATCACACTGATCCACATCATATTGAACTCTTAAGAATAGGACAGCACTTCAGTTCATATGTGAGTCAAGTTTCCCAATACTTTTGGTAATATAGTGTATCTTTTCCTTTAAAACTCAAAGAAACAAACATTAAAATACGCATAGAAAGTATAAATAGACAAATCTGGATTTTATAATTTGAATGTTTTGTTTGTTGTCTTCAGTTTAAACAGTACTTAAAAGCAGTTTTTCTTATATAATTTGAATAGTAAATACATGACAATGTTGTT
>NC_050525.1:24059022-24072791 GCF_002922805.2 Oryzias melastigma | reverse complement strand
AACACAGGAGGAGCTGTTTTTAAACTCTCAGCTGAAAAAGACTATTATTATCAACTTAGAAGGAAAACATTCCGTGTTCTCTCATTTTGCTTTTAAGCGTTAACTTGCTGATTTCAGCAACAAGATTTTGGTTATATTTTTTATTTCAAGTAAATTTGTTCAGAAGAACAAATTAAAAAAGCTGGCCCTTTTTTTTTGGCTCAAGATGAAACATCAGTGAAGCTGATTATTCCTAATTTAACACGTGTTTTTAAAGAAGTCCTCTTTGGCTGAAATGTCCAGCTAATTGGTTTGTTAAGACCAGAGAGAAAGGCTGAGGGGAGGGACGGGCAGGAAAATATCCCCCCTTTCTTTCATTCCAGACAGGTTAAATGTGCAGTTAGGCCCCAACAATGGTGCGGCGCTTTCACATGCAAACATGAGGTATACGGAGCGAGCCAGGTTTTGTGGCTGGTGTGGAGACTTCAATTGAGGAGCAGCAAAGCGTAACGGTATCTCCACCCGTCCCAGCCTCCCACTTTCCCTCCCGTCTTCATTCCCTCCCTATGAAATGATAGGGAGGGAATGTGTTTTCCCTCCATCTCGGGGCTTCTTCTTTTGTCTCAGCTTAAATATTATCTTTTTTGGACAATCCTGCTCATTTTTTGCAAAAATAATTTTAAAGGAAAACATTAAAATAAGTGTTTACTTTAATATAAATTGTTGATTTGTGATTATTAAACACTTATTTTGCAATCCATTGGGTTCATAAAACACTAAAACAGCAGATTTAGGGCTTCTAAATGTTAAAAATAAATATAATATTTTTTTAAATAATATAATAGGTTTTGAAGACACAAAAGTGCAAAAGGGAACTATTTTTTTTTAATTATTGTTGTACATTTTTGTTTTTGCACATTAAAAATGAAGCATTTCTGCAACATATTTTAGTTTTTTAGGTTTAAAGAATTCACAGAAATCCTATTGAGATCAAGAATTAAAAGTTTAGAGGAAGAACAAGAAGTTCTACTTTAAAACTCCAGCCGTACACAGACAGGACAGTGACAGGGAGGGGTCCTGCAAAGAAAGAAAAAAATGTGAGCTTGGGGATGGTAGCCGAGGGTATATTGGGTTCGTCACACAAAGGCCGAGGCCGTGAAATGGTGCTTGTAAAAGCGCGGCGCTGCTCGCCTCATTGAGTTGTCAATCTGCCCGGCAGGTCCCCTCCATGATGAGACCTGTCAGACCCTCAGACGTGGAGCAGGAGGGGTTGGAGATGACCTAATGCTAAATCATCTACCCCCTTTTTCTCTCTCAAAGCTTTCAAAGACCCCCCCCACTGGCCCGTAATGTCGCCCCCGTGGAGCGGTGAAAGCAGACGGACTGGACCAATCAGGACCAGCCACCGGACACAAACTGGACTCTGAGGAGATCCAGATATGAACCACCAAAATATGGAATTAGCAGAGTGAATTCACTGACATGTTAAGATCAAAGATGCATTTGTGGAGAAAGAAAAGGGGTTTGGATGGAAAGCAGACTTTGTTCTTAAATAATTACTAATTAAAACACTTCATTTTGACATATTTAGTTTCACATTAATGCAAATCCATGATTTGATTTGATTAATTTACACACATAAAAGGGACAAGAATTTAAGCAATATAAATATACAGAAAAGTAAAATAATGTGATGGTGTGTTAGAGAAACCCATCTAGATTGAAGAATCTAAAACAAACAAACAAACAGCTCTAACATAACAATTCCAAATACAATTGGTTTAATGTAAATTTAATTGGTAAACATATCTTTTTTTTTTAAAACAAAATCAAACCTCATTTTTATTCATTGAGATCAAAATCTGTTTAGGTTAGTTTAATTGAATCCTGCTATCAAGAACTCATTTAGCAATTTGTTGCCACGGTAACAGAAAGGAAACTTAGAAAAATTGATTTGTTTTCTAGAAAACAATTTCTTCTTCAAACTTCTTGTTTTTATAATGTGGGGAAAAAAACACATACAATTGTGAAAAAAAAGATTTTTAAAACTTCATCACCAAAAAGCTTAATTTAACAGAGAGATTTGAAATACTTCTCACTAATTTAGGTTTTTGTCTTCTCATAAAAGTTGTCTCAACTTTTGTTGCAGTGAGTCTGAAAGTTTAATAAAGTCGTTTTAAAATATTCAGAATTTCAAAGATTCCTTGTGGATTATGGAAGTTTTTCTGCTCGGGTTTCAAAATTCAGAAAGAAAATTTAAAGGTTTAAAAAAATCAGAATCTTATGGAACAGAAAAACTTCCACAGTGTATTTAAAGTTCATTCAAATTACTCTACAGTTTCAGGGAGAACTAAATTTTCTTTAAAATGTGCATCATGATAAAATCAGCCAAACTTCAGCTTCTGGTTGAGCTTAAGATCCGGTTTCCCTGGTTACCTCTTCAAAGGAGGAGGAGGAGTTGACAGCTTCACCTTCAGACCTCCTTCACCTCCTTCCATTTATGACAGCATTTCTGTCTCCCGGAGATCGGCTCTGCACGCGATGCTTTGTTGGGTCTGACAGCTCGACATCTCTGTCTTTGAAAGACTCGTACACCTCTGGTCTTGACCGGCCTTTTTGCCATTTCTCCTTTAAAGACAAACTCCGATGAAAAGTTATGTTTTTGGTGGTTTTTTTTCATAGTGGATGGCATATATAAAGAAAATTAAGCCTAAAATTCTGAGTATTTCTTTATTCAAATTGTTGACTCCGGAGTAGGTGAAATATTGCAGTTTGAAAAAGAGCGAATTTGTGATGTAGAATACGTGCTGGGGGGTCATAGGGTCCCTGCTCGGCCAATCAGCAACAGGGATGGGAAAGAGGGGGGCGGGGTTGCTTCATAGTAATGGCGTCACCCACAATTCAGACACAGATTTTTAATGAACTACTGCCGCTCTGTCCTAAAAATTAAATGTTTTTAAAATTTTTGGAGCAAAAAATGCTATAATCATAATTTAAAAAGCTACCAGGAAAGGGTTTACACTAATTAAATTTTATAATGAGGATGAATTCCACAAAAAACCCAAACCTAAGCGTTTTTGTGTTGCAAATAGGATTTAAAAAATCACATATTTCCATAAAAAGTATTTGAAAACCGATCACAAGTCCAAATACAGTAGACTTAAATTAGTTTATGTCTTCATAAAAGCAAAAAAAACGGTTTGAAATGGATCAGAGAAAAGAGATGTTCAAGATGAGGTGATAATCCATAGATTTACCTGAAAAATATATATATTTTTAAAGAATACTTGGAGAGCACTTCAATAATTTCAACTCCAAATGGTTTATAAATTGAAAATAATTTAAAGGAATAAAGAGGAGTATTTCAGCACTAAAGACGATCCACATCCCCGAATGTTTGGTCTTATCTCTTCCATCTCCTGTCCACTCTCCTCTCACTTCTGATTTCATGTAAATCTCATCATTTGTTTAAAATGTAAAATGCTTTCTTTACATTTGGGATTCAAAGCTGCCTGTAAAAAGCTGATGGAGAAAAGGTGAATGCTTTGCATGAATCAGGGTACAGCCTGCACTGTAAAACACCGTCGGTTGTGTCAACTAACTTTCATGAGCTGCTCCAGGGCTGCACTGCTGCAAAGTGTTTATGTTCTTTGATTTACAATCAACGTCATTCAATAAAACAAACATTCTTTTAAGCTATCAATCCCGTTAAAGAAAAATGTTAATGTTAAAAATGAAGTTTATGTTTAGATAGCATCATCTTAGCATGTCTGGCTAATTGGCTAAACTTTTTGTATGTTTTTGTTGCTTGATTTACTGTCAAAGAGACATTTCTCTACCTGAATTTAAGACCAAAAAATGTATTTGTGAGGTCCCTATTATCACAAAGGTAGTACACAAACAAAAAATAACCAAATCAAGATACTTAGTAAACAACCTGCTTCCCTGTTCTGCATCACATTTACTAATATACAACCTCACAGTGTTATATCATTTCAACTTGAGTCGCAATCCTCAAAGTTTAGATCAGCTTTCAGTTTTAAAAAGTTTCAGCAATTCTTTATATCAAGAAGTACATATTTTAATTTGTTTGCACAAGTTTAAAAAAAAAATCACAAAAAATAACAAAACAGACAAAAGTCTTTTACAATCTGTACGTCTAACTGCAGCATGTGAGACTTCATTTCTCTGGCAGGAGCTGGTAACAACGCAAAGCTCCTCTATGCAGACAGAGGATTTCTCAGTCTGAAAAAAAGCTGCAGGAGAAGTCATCCACAGAGAAGCCAGTCTTTGCAGACGTTCATAAGTTTCACAAAACTCTCATCTATTGACAGAAATCTAATTTTAGCTCTAAAACTGAAAAACCAAATGGTGTTAAAGAACCGAGGTGATATTTTTGAGGAATTTGGACCTTTAGGCTAACAGAACAGAGAAAGAAGATTCTCAACTTAATTAAAATGACTGTAAAAATGCTCGTACACAGGTTTACGGATAGAGTTTCCACCGACAATCAAGTGGTTGCACACGTCACAACACATTTAAGAAGCTGAATTAACTCACAGACAAAGTGGCTTATAATACATAAGTGTAAAGAACATTAAAAATATGTAGAATTCTGGAGGTTCACATGTCAAAAAAGTCTCTTTTTCACCAAGACTGGTTTAAAAACTTCTTTTTGGTTTGGAGATTTTAGGTTTTTGGAGTGAATTCCGTTCTACTTTGGTCCAGCAAATAGTTGGTTTTTAATTTAAGAGCCATAAATTTGTGTTTAAGTGACGAAAAAAAGCAAAGAACCACCTCATCCAAAAATAAAAATAGAATTAGTTATCAACAAAGTTTTGTGTTTGATTTCTACTGAGACAAAAGTTGAAGATTCAAGTGGTTTTAGCTGAAAAAGAAAGCAAAGATTAGCTGGTTAACCCTTTAAGAGTTGCAGGTGACACTTGAAGAGAAAATCTTTAACGTACTGTAACTTTTCAACCGTTCACACAATCAACGAATTCCAGCAGATTTTGAAGGAGAAAAGCAGCTCGCGCTGCTAAAAGTCTGAAACTTTTAGAAAACTTATTATTTTTTTTGGAGGAAAGTAAATCAAGCTTTGATAGCTACTCAATAATATTACATTTAAGGGAAAATTCAAGTGAAATGTGAGCATCAGGATCAACAGCTGCAGTGTTTACCGACACAATTTTGAAAAGGATTTTTGTGAGCGGAGTTAAAAATGGTCGGTCCGTACCTCGGGGCTGACATAGGTGGGCGGTTTGTCCCGGCCGGGCCTGCCAGGACTCAGGAGGTCTTTGTACACAGGCCTTGTTTATTTGGACACAGGGCAGTAATGTGGTGAGTGGCAGCCCAGGAGACCGACCTGGAATGTGGCTGAAGGTCTCATGCGGCCTCTTGAAAAGACAACTATGAACCTCTCTGTTGTCTGGTCCTCAAAACAAAAAAAAAAAAGGAATATAAGCGGAGATTATTGATGAAGAAACTCTGCCTCACAGCACCTACAAACTCTGCCTTAAAGCTTTCATATGATAAATAGCGAGCTGCATTTTGTTCATCTGCACTGAGCGACAAAAAAAAAATATATATAGTTTCCTTAGTTTACAGCACCAACAAGATCTCAAGAATTCAAGGATCTTTAGTTGTCATTACACCACCTCTGGACAGCCAATTACAGAGCAAAAAAAAAACAAGATAAAAATTGAGCTCAAACAGTTAAAAATTAAAATATGCTAATAAAGAAAACCAACAGTATAAATACAAATATTGAACAAAATATATGTTAATCCATGAGTGTCAAATAAAAAGTGAAGAAATTGACAGTAAATGTAACATTACTAATAAAAGAACTAATAAAAAGGGCTGGAAAAAATGATGGGAGCCAGGAAAGGTTACAAATAATGTTACCACAGGGGGAAATTAAACTAAAGTTTCCTCTAATAAGCAACGGAGGTGTTTCAAAACAGATATTTAGGGTCATGATATTTACTGTGCTGTTTGGTGTCATGGTGAGTATTTGCCCTTTTTTTAGTCTGAGCACCTATAAATAGACAAAACAAATAAAAACAGTTTATTATGGGATGTTGCAACACAAAACCTTATTTAAGGAATTTACTTATTAAATGTCTCATTTGATCATTTTTGGATCTAAAAAGTCACTGATGAATCCTGAGAGGATGAAAATGTGGCCAGCAAACTTGGATTTGTAGATTTATCATGACATTCTCTCCATCATTTCTGCTTTTTGGATGCAACTTTCGGTCGTTTCTGTGCATTTTAAGGGTGTATTCCAACTAGAAAATCATTTGGTCCAGGTTGAGTCCTGAACTTTGCATTTTGTTTGTCCTGTTTCGAACTAAAGCTTGTAAACAAAACCATGTGACTAAAGATCTCTTCAGACATTGGCCAGGAGTGTGTCTCATGGTTGTGTTGTTACGGCGTTGTTTTTGGGAGAATTCTATTAAGTAGCTTTTAGGTTGACGTCACAGCAGCATCAGGTGCTTGCCATATAACGAGACACAGAAAAGCAAAAAATAAATGTTTTTAGGATCTTAAAATAAACGTTCTAACACTTTATTACTGCTTGATGACACAACAATCATTGCTTTAAGTTTGTTTGTGGTTGCTTCATTCTCAATCTCCTTACGTCACGTGACGACTGGCTATGGGGGACGTTTTAGTAGTGGTTCTGCTCCGAGAACGGAGCCTATTCAGACTGAAGAAACTCAGAGCAAACCGGAGCTCAGACCGATTGGAACCAAATCAAGACCTCCTGAAAAGATGGTTCCACGATTCCAGTTCCTGATTCTGGACCAAGGTCCATTTGGGTGCTTTTAGACTGAAAATCTGTTCTGGATTATCAGGGGAAACAAATGTGTCCAGTCTGAACACACCCTAAAATATTTGTCAACATAAAAGCTTAGTTTGTCTGCCTTTAGTGTGTTTTACTCGGAAATGTTAGGTTGGGGTGTGAGGGGCTGTAAGCTAGTGGGAAGTGATGGGAAGTGGGGACGGAATTGTCCGACAGAGGTTTTTCTTATTCTGGCTAAAAACTTTAAAATCATAAATAAAATACGACTGGGAACAGTTTTAAAATTGATCAAAAGATGATCACAGTGGGACTTTAAAGTAGTAGCCGATAAATGAAGTTCCAGCTTTAAGTTGCTATAACTTTCCTAAATAATCTTTCACAAAATCTTTAAAAGACAAATTTAGTGTAGCTGCTGCATAAAACTTAAAATATTGACTTGGAATCGTCATGGGGAGTGCCATAAAAATTACCTTTGTGTTAATTTGGATTTTTTTTTATTTTCTTTGATTGATTAATACCAGGTTTCTGTGGAAGCTAAAGCTCACATTCAATTGTCAAAAATCTGGGTGAAAAAAAGTGTTTTTTTGCTCTAAAATACCCGAATATAAAGAAGTATGACGTTCTGGAAGGATCGTGTTTCTCAGAGGATTAACTGTTAAACCAAGCCGTATTTAACATGGATTTTTGCAGTTTAGCAAAGCCAGCAGCAGACAGCATAATCTCACAGTGAGTCCAGTGTTTCAGGGACCCGGGCAGCTCCTGACATCCTGCTCTTCCTCGCGTCTCACCTTTTAATTGGTCCGAGCCGCCACCGGCCTGTCAGGACATCCTGGCGCTGCGTGACGCGTGCGTTTCCTCCCTTGCAGCTGGAACAGAAAGGCCTCTGTCTGCAGGAGAGTTTCCAACGCGGAGCTGGGACTTACCTGTTCTCACTTCTATTGTGAGTCAGGAGCTCAGAGATGTTGGCCCAGGCTCAAAAAGGTCCAGATTTAGCTTTAGGACGTCATGAAGCTTAATGTGGGGAACAGTTTTGGGCTATTTTCAGGGTCTTTTTCAGACACCTGCCTACGCTCGTATAATTCTGTCCTCTGTGGCTCACTCATTTAGGGAGCCACATATTTTCAAGGGTTAATCGTTTTAGCATATGAGCAGCTAAATGTTCCCGTCAGCCGTTTACAGCTTTCAGTGCTGCTGAAATGTTATTATACTGTTATACTGAAGAGTTTGAAGCTACCATTTAAACTCTCCTAAGATTTTAGTCTGACACTTTAGCTAAAAATGAAACACTTTTTTTTGCTCTTAATGCTTAAAAAAACCCCACTAAATTCTCAAAGTATAAGAAAAGATGTAACCTATATTTTTGCTTTTTTATTTAGCTGGGAATAAAAAGTAAAGCTGATATTTAATTGATTTTTACCTTTAAATTGTGCACAGGTGTATCCCTTCAACCTCAACAGGAACCTGCACCTTTTAAAAGTGTCCACGAGGCTCTAAATGGGGTTTATTTGAGGTTTTTTACAAGCACATTTCCATATTAAATGAATACTATGTTGCTTTTTTTTAAAGTTCTTTTTTGTTTGTTTTCCTCAGTCTGTGGAACAAAGCCAGTTTAACTAAAATAACCTCATATGACCATTATTACAATGAGTTTTGTTAAAGGTATATTTATGATCAACATAGTTTTAAGGTTAAAATATGGGTCATATTATATCTAGAAACAACTTTATAAACTTTTTTCTTTGTTAAAATGAATCTGAGTTAGTCCCCAAACTGTTTATTTTGAATCAGAAAGTGTTTTTTCTGAGGTAATGTGACTAATAACACACTTTTAATTTGTGAGAAATACAAAATGACAATATGTTTGTGTTGTTTTAAAACTGCTCTAAAAATTCACTTTTGACCAAGTATTAACATGAGCAACTCAAAAGCAATACGCAGGAGAAAAAACAATTTGCCTCAATTTGGAGAAGAAAATTCAATTTTTTGGTGAGTTTAGAAATTTCCCATCAGCCAATGGAGTTCCTGTGATTTAAGAGGCTCCTGAACAGCGAGCCAATGAGAACACAGCCAGTTTAAATGAGCGGTAATATTTTATAACCAATCAAAAGTGATGGATCTTGGTGTTCGGTTTATACTGAAAATGTACGCTTTTAGTGCTCTTAAATATTAAATTGAGAGATAAGATTAAAAAGATTATTTAAAAAAATTGACTACTAATAGAAACATATATTTGATTCTCTATGCTTATAAATGGGGATAAACTGTGATGATAAAATCAAACTTTTAGTTGCTTTATTTTGGTACAGAAATTCAGAAAAAGCCTGAATTCTTAATATTTACGAGTGACTATATCTGCGTTTTTTATTGACTATGAAATTGCACAAATAGGATTTGTGACAATAAATTCACCTCTATGTAAAAAAACCCTCATTTATTGAAAAACGTTTTTACGCTTGAAGGAGGAGGTTTTTGAGGCGTATCAAAACTGATATATTTAGCAAAACTCCAAGTGAAAACACCTTTTTAAATTAAAAAGGTCACATGACCAACTACAGATATCTCGGTTTTGTAACCCACAGCATCACAAAGCTCATCAAAAGTTGAGTGTGTGATATGGAATTGTTGAATCCACAGCTCCTCTGTAAAATCAACAACCACAATTTCTCAAAATGTCTTTATTCATAGCTGTTCCCGTGTAGCCCGCCACTCCACAGCCTGAATAAGACGCCGACGTCTCCTTTGATAGATGATGATGAGCGGTAGTGTATTTCACCATGTTTTTGAAGTGACTTGGTTTGTGTTTATTCACATGATTATGATTTAATAGAAAGTTTTGTGTATATCTGTCATGGAAACGCAGATAATATGTTTTCAGTCTTTAAACAGATTTCCATTCCATACATGAAAAACTTTTCTTTAAATCTTTAACTTGCATCCAACATTTGTGTGTTTTTCTCCAAAAACAAAGTGTTTGGTGCAGGTTATGCACCACATTTGTCTTGTGATGCCATTTTACTGCATTAATGCACCAAACCTAGAGTAGTGTGGTTAATATCTGGGTAAGAAAGAGAACCTTAACCTGGATTTGAGTTCCCAAGCGGCGTAGGGTCACAAACTGTCAGGTTAAGCCCAGCAGTTGATAACAGGGCTGAATTTAGAAGCGCGTTTGCCCGTTAATGGGCTGAATTTGGTTTGGGAGTAATGAACGCTGCTGCCTGGAACAGAAGCCGCTGTGTTCTCCTCTGGCCCGTTTCTTTGTTTCTGGATCATTAACGTCTTCTGCAGGAGACCCTGCTCGTCGTCTCCCTGTCTGTCTCTGTGTAGGCTGACCCGTAGCTGTGTTGTCAGACGTCGGTCACAGTTTGAGCCTCCCGGTCACCGGGGCTCTCGCCAGACTGTCTCCCACCCCACGCCGCTCGCTGCGGCTCGGAGACAGACGGGTCCCTGCAGGCCGTGTTTGGATTCGCCTGCTTTCACAGATAAAACTGTGGCCTTTTTTTCTGTGTATGTTAGAGCCCGAGCAGCTGCATACCTTAACACCTTCTAATTAGGCCTCACTCATGTTGACATGACTGTTTCCTCTCTTCGTTATCTGAGAATCGCTGCCAAGCGGAAAAGCTGAAACTCTTTTATGTGACGGGAACTAAAGCGTAAAGATTTATTTTTTTTTTTTTAAAGGACACAGAATAAAAGTCACAACATTTCACATTAGAATTTGAATGTGAAAGACCTTATTGATTCAAAACTTTTATAATGGTTAATAATATATGATATATAAATCAAGATAAGATGTGTACGTATTTAGGATGAATAAAAGTATTTTCCAGATAGGTTAACTCTGACTGCAGCTCCAAAGTGACCACTAACTGTCTAAAAAGATGATTTATGAGGATCTGAATGTAATACAAGATCAAAAAAGATCAAAAGAAAAAGAAATAAAATGATTTTTACGTCACTGCTTTAACTAGGAATAAACCAGATATTTGGCCATCAAAAGATTTCGGCCAAAAATGTCTAAAAATTGGTTTAAAATGTTGTTTTAACACTGGATGTATTTTGTTGTAGTAACATGTGTCAAAGTCAAGGCCCGCAGACCACAGCTGGCCCCCCGTGGAATTATATTCAGCCTGCGAGATCATTTTATATTGCTGTTATTAATGGCTTGACGATATTTAGCACTGGAAACATATGAACTACAAATCCCATCATGCAGTGTGTCAGCTGCCCTGTGGCAGTGTTGCCAGGTTGTGTGATTTCATGGCCAATTGGATGGCGTTTTTTTGTTTTTTTTTTTGCATAAAAACATATATTTGGGCGGGGGGACATAATGTTGGCAGGTTTGGGATCAGTTTGATTCTGTTTTAATTCATATTTATGTAAAAAATACATTTTAAAAGTTAAAAGGTTCTAAAAGTTTAGTTTTAGCGTCTTCAATAAATGTTTATCCCATTAAATATTTACATATTATAAACCATCCTCTATTTTATAGTATGCCCAAATAGAATTTTAAATTTGATTATTTTTCACTTGTGAAATATTATTTATTTAAGTGTTTGGCTACATAAATTCCAGTTTGAAATATTTTACTTAGAAAGTGTGTTTATTTCATTGTTAGAGTGTAAAATCAAGGAACAAACGAGAGATCTAAAGAACAAAATAAATGTTATGAGTTCCAGTCATTTTCTATCAATTTTATTTGGTTTAACTTTCAACTGCATTCTGTATATAGAGTCCGAATGCAATCTCAAAGATATACATGGCGACTCGTGAACGCCAGAGTTTTAAACACGTTTATGCACTTTTGCATAGACTTTTCATTGAATGTGGTCACTTGAACAGGCGTTTCCAAGGGTGGTGTGGCCATAGCTTGTTAAGCTAATTTTCTATCAGTTTTATTTGATTATTTTGGTTTCCAGACAAGCTTTGTCTCATTTCAATTTTGGCCTAAACAATGTTGTTTTGGAGCATCTTTGGTTTTAACCTTTATGGAGTGGATTAACTGGACACTAATTCCAGGTCTGGTCCACTCTGACATTTTGAGTGTTTCCATTATAAAATGGACCCATTAAAGTGGATGGAACCATTTTGGACCCCCTGTTGGTTGTAGATCTATAGAAAAATGGAACGGACCAGTTAGTGCAGAACTACTGTTGTAACCTGTTGATTGGTGGAAGGTCATAAGGACAAAAGAAAGCAGTTATTCTTCTTCACTGCCCGTAATCTTCTCTCAAACAACATTAAAGGTTTTGTACATAAAAAGTACCAAAAGCCAAAATAAGTTTTCAGGCTCTATATACAAAATACCATTGAATGCACATTGAAAGTTAAACCAGTTAAACTTTGACCAATCAGGGACTTGTATCTGGAGTACCAGTGGTGACTCTTTTTAACATTAAGGAAGTGGCAACCGTTTAAAAATTGAAATAAATATTTGGATTTTGTGCCTGGTTGGAATAGAACTGTGAAAGAAAAAGCCTGTAACAAGATTTGTGAGATTTGTACCACTTTGATATTTCACACTGTATCAGGTGAACACTCCAACATTGGTGTGAACGTAGCATTAGAACTACAATAATTCAACTGGGAGGATCTAATTTCTCAGGAAATCAAAACCTCCTGATATTTGAAGTTCAATTACAACCTAAGGTATTGTTTCAAATGACTTTAAAGTAATTTAAAACGCCACAGTGACAGGCAGTGATGGATAGAATAGAATAGAATAGAAAATACTTTATTAATCCCTTTGGAGGTCCTCAGGGAAATTCAAGATGCTCTTCTCCTGTGGTCCAAACAGCTGCTCCTCGTCTTCTTCTGGGGATTCTATAGATGAAAGACAAACAAACAGAGGGAGGAGAACCAATTTGTCATCGATGGTACAAACACGACAATCAGACGTTATCTCAGCTTGTTCCTGTCTTCACACCTCCATTGAGGTCTCAAACCATTTTCTCTAAAAGCCCATTTCTCAGCTTCACTAAACTGACACTGTTTGGAAACACCGTTCAGGGTCTCTGGTAATTTAGGGATTTTAATCTGTAAAAGTAAATGAGAAATAAAGACCTAATGAAACTTGGAGGCTTGATACTTGGAGGAATAAACATTCAATATTTTAGTTTTTACGCCCACAAACAAAACCAAACTCCTAAAACCATCGAGTTTAAGCACCTTATTTTTAACAGGTTTGTTTGTTTGAGTCTGAATTTGACCTAATCTGTGGCAGCAGATGGCTTATTTTCAGAGACTCTAGTGCTTCTGATGTTAACCACACATTTTTAAGTACAACAATGAAGCTGGTTTGTTTTAATTAGACCCCCACTGTGACCCCGGCGCTCAGAAACACTCCGGTGGGGGAAGGACTCCCCAAACGTGGATGCTGCCTCCACACTCGATTTGATTTGATCACCCAGCAAAAACACAAGTTCCGTCTTCATCCATCAGAGGCTGACAGGAGGGAATCTTTGGGGGGAAATCCTTATCTCCTGAATCCTGGAGTGACAGTGACTTCAGCACCGAGGGCGAGTAAATACAGGGGTTACGTGAAGTCCCTTTTTGTTTGCATCTTTTGTAAATAAAGTTTATTTGTCAGGTTGGTGGATCAGAGACACTTTTGTGAGTCTCAAAATCAGTACATGGACTATGAAAGCTAAACAAACCAAATAAATTTGGGAATTTTGTTCCTCTTTTCCCCTGCCGGAATATCCGATAGTAAACACAACAATAAGGCACCTCAGTGGAGTTAGTGTGAAACCAAACGTTGCCTTTCTGTTCACTTTTATCCTAAAACATTGCAATTTTTGTAGCAAAATTCCTACTAATTTATGTATCAAAATGTATTTTTGGGCTTCTTTGTGTCATTTTGATAGGCGGTTTCATCCAAATCCTTTTTGAAGTCTATACAGTAAAAGAGATTATTTAAAGACACCCAACAACACGTCATCTGTACTGAAAACATGGTCATAATACTCCTTTATTGTACACA
>NC_050525.1:24055981-24058511 GCF_002922805.2 Oryzias melastigma | reverse complement strand
ACAACAATAAGGCACCTCAGTGGAGTTAGTGTGAAACCAAATGTTGCCTTTCTGTTCACTTTTATCCTACAACATTGCAATTTTTTAGTAAAATTCCTACTAATTTATGTATCAAAATGTATTTTTGTGCTTCTTTGTGTAATTTTGATAGGCGGTTTCATCCAAATCCTTTTTGAAGTCTATACAGTAAAAGAGATTATTTAAAGACACTCAACAACACGTCATCTGTACTGAAAACATGGTCATAATAATCCTTAATTGTACACAACTAGGAACAGTTATGTGTTCCAGTTTAGCTGCTGGCTGTATGGAGCTATTTTGGGGCCATAAAACCCAAATAGAACATTTTGAAAACAACTCAAAATTTCTATTTCAAAACTTAGTTTCTTAGTTTCATATCTTTTTTCCATTTCAACTATTTTTTTCATTTTAGAATCTAAAAATTTCAGTTTCAAAACTTTTGGCTTTTGGCCTGTTGTGGTGTGATGGGGCGGGGCTAACACGAAGGACCAATCAGAATCGATGAGGGTGGTAACTTCAGTCCCGGTGCGTTCACTGACTCTAGAACTATGATAATTACGGTCAGAAAATTGCTCTTTGAAGTTGTCCTAAGTTGGGTGTAAAGTTTTATCGAACACAAACCGCGCATTCTGTGGGACATATTTCTCTACAGAAATATGGCGTACAAAATGACACAAGTTTTTTTAAAATGTTGCCAAAAATTCATGATTAAAAGACCCTTGGGAACACTTTACTAGTAGATCAAAAGATGAGTCGAAACATGATGTAAATAGGATTTTAATCCTCATTTTTCTACACAAACAATTGTTTTGAATAGAAAACAAACCAACAATGGATACACAATTTTGTTTTTCTTTTTTTATTAAATAACTTGGGTCATTTAAAGATTTGCAACCAACCATTGATACTCCTGGGGTTTTACTGAATCATCAATAATTGGAGATTTATGTAAAAGTCGTCATGAAAGTTATGTTGAGAACTCTGTGGGTCTTTCTTTTTGTTATTTTGTGATTTTAAAAATTACTCAGTGATTTATCTTTTTACAACCCCCCGAAAAAAAAGGAAAAAAACAATTTAATATCCGTGCTTGAAAAACATCTAAATGAAAAGTCAACATTCCAGTTAACTTTAGATACATTTCTGTGCACTATAAAACAAAGAAACCAATTAAACTTAATAGGGACTTTGTCTTTCTTTTTTGGATCAAAGTAAACTATAAACACTCTTTGTTTTGTTCATTCCTTGTGGAAAAGTTGAAGATTTTACTTCATTTCATCATTTGTTTCGACCTAAACTGAAGTGGTTTACATGATCTGTCATGAAAGTCTCTTCAGACATTGTGGATGAAACCACCCATCCTCTGCGCTGTTATTTCAGTCCAGCTTCTTCTCTTTAATGTGGTTTGAGATACTGTAGTTTTGTTTTAGGGTTCCCACAGCGCCGGAGCTTCAAATCGGCGTCGCCTGTTTTTCCATTTACAGTAAGTCATTGTTGGGTGGGAGGGAAAATAAAACGTGGATTCAGAGCGAGGAGGCCGTCACGCTTGTGTGACTTCTCGATGGTCTTGAGGGAAGAAGTCCCGTTCAGAAATGTGCAGGATCAGAGGTGTCTGCTCACAAACTGCTGAGTGTGTGTGTGGCAGTCAAAGAGGTTTTAAGGCGGCTGAGAAAACAAACTCTCACACATTCACAGAGGAAAGGAGAATATAAACAGGAGGATGGCCTGCCTTCCGGACTGATAATTACATATTTGACTGATGAGAGATGAATTGTGGGTGAAGACAGCTTTTTTTCTCTGCAGTTTTTATTTTTTTGCATCTTTTCATGAGTTATGCATCCCTACAGAGACTCATTGTCACAGAGAAATGCTTCCCTCCTGCAGTAACTCTTCTTAAGTGTCTTCAGCTTCATTGTTATGCTTTGGTTTGACCTCCAACTCTTTCATTTGTTCTTCTTGTTTCATTAACTCTAAACTATATTCTCACGCCATGTTATGTCATTTCTCTGCATGTAAATACATGTTTTGAGAGCAAAATCAACTGTTCCCACTCTGATTAGGAAAACAGATGTGGTTTAATGCATTTATAATTAAAGTTTTAATCACAGATGCAGGATTTTTGTCTAAAGAATTCTATGGTGGCCTTGAAGTGCAAAAAACTCCACGCAAATATATTTTTAAAGGTCACAGCGTTCTAGGCAAATCATGAAAAAAATCAAAATTAGATTTTAGAAATCGTAACATAATTTTCAGTTTCAGAAAACAAAAGTTATATCGGGAAATCAAAGTGAAATGTTGAAAAAACAACAGCAAAGAAACTGGAAAGAGTAGGTACTGCAGAACCTCACTGATCGGATTTTGATTTTTTTTCATTTGCGTCTTCATCGTCCACATACTGCTAAAAGTTTTATGGTTAGTATGGAGCAAATGCAGCATCACCTCATGCTAAAAAACTTTCAGTTAAAATGACGGACAAACGTCATCGTATTAGGGATGTCTCATAGTAACAATA
>NC_050525.1:23877958-24051627 GCF_002922805.2 Oryzias melastigma | reverse complement strand
AAAAAAGTCTAAAAATCATTTTAAAAAGCCTAAATTAGCCATAACAGCTAGCATGTAGCCTAACTCCAAAACAGCTAGCATGTAAATATTAGCCTAACTCCAAAAAAAGTCTAAAAAAGATTTTAAAAAAGCCTAAATTAGCCAAAACAGCTAGCATGTAAATATTAGCCTAACTCCAAAAAAGCCTCAAAACTATTTTTACAGCCTAAATTAGCCAAAACAGCTAGCATGTAGCTGAAATATTGGCTAAACTCCATAGCCACCAAAAGAAAATCTTAGTAAATTCCAAAATAGTCCAAAAAGCTCACAGACTGCCTTTTTTAAACTATAAAACTGTAACTTTTTAACACAATTATGAATAATAAAAAGGTAGGAATATTATTCTAGAATAAATCAAACCTTAAATTACTTTCAATTTTTTACTCTCCATAAAAATATATCTTGTAAAACTTTTACTAGTTAGAAATAAGCACAATCGGGCCATGAATTACAAAAATAAATAAATAAATAAAATCGCCGGATAGAATTACCTGGAGGGCCGAAACCGGCCCCCGGGCCTTGACTTTGACACGTGATTTATAGACTATATCCCTCATTTTCCTGTGTGAATGAAGCTTTGCTTTATGATGCTAATTTAATCAGTTATCTCATTAACAATGTTGATATACAAAAGGATTTTTACTGTTTTCATTAGTTTGTTATCAGACTATTTCTAAAACTGCAGGCTTACTGAACGTGTGTTCTTCAAGTCTCTTAATTAAATCCTTGAAAATTGATCAGATATCGCACATACCGACTGGAACTCGTGCTCACTGAGAACTTCCACTGATCCCAACAGGGACTGAAATGAGGGTTTTTCTAAATCGTATTTTTATCCACAATAGAACAAATCAAAGACGCTGCAGTGTAAGTCAAATCCACCCGTTTTGGTGTAATCTCCCTCCATGCCGGCAAAACTCCCTGCCGGTGGGTCTGCTGTGATTTATAACCGAGCAATTAACCTCTGGTGTTGCTGGTGAATTTAGTGACATTTTTCCCAGAGTGGGAGCGATGCCTTCCAGCTCTCACTTCACCTCTGCATATGATTAGATTCTCATTCCCCTGGGAAGATGCACAAGCAAAAGCTATACATATTAATGAGATGGAAACCTGTTCTTTCACACTTACGAGTCCGACTCTGAACCATTCTCAGTCTCTCTGCATTTTTGTTTTTCATCTGGAGCCATCACATGAAACTACAAGGTCTTTGAGTTTTATAAGTGACACAAAAAAAACATCTTTATTTTATAGTGTGAATGTTTAGTATTCATTCAGGAGGGTGTAAAACTCAATCCCACTTTCATCAAATTCTGGGGTTTCTTATGCTAATTTAGAGTTTAGCTAACATTTTAGCAACATGCTAACGTTTTTGACATAATAGTTTACTGAGAAATTTAAGGCTACTATGAAGTTTAGCTAACATTTTAGCAACATGCTAACGTTTTTGACATAATTACTGAGAAATTTTAGGCTACTGTGGAGTTTAGCTAACATTTTAGCAACATGCTAACGTTTTTGACATAAATACTGAGAAATTTTAGGCTACTATGGAGTTTAGCTAACATTTTAGCAACATGCTAACGTTTTTGACATAATTACTGAGAAATTTTAGGCTACTATGGAGTTTAGCTAGTATTTAAGCAATGGGCTAGCTTTTTTGTGGCTAATTTGCCATCTTCTGATGTTTTTATGGTAATTAGGAGTTTAGCTAACATTTTAGCAACATGCTAACGTTTTTGACATAATTACTGAGAAATGTTAGGCTACTATGGAGTTTAGCTAACATTTTAGCAACATGCTAACGTTTTTGACATAATTACTGAGAAATTTTAGGCTACTATGGAGTTTAGCTAATATTTTAGCAACATGCTAACGTTTTTGACATAATTACTGAGAAATTTTAGGCTACTATGGAGTTTAGCTAGTATTTAAGCAATGGGCTAGCTTTTTTGTGGCTAATTTGGCATCTTCTGATGTTTTAATGGTAATTAGGAGTTTAGCTAACATTTTAGCAACATGCTAACGTTTTTTAACATAATAGTTTACTGAGAAATTTTAGGCTACTATGGAGTTTAGCTAATATTTTAGCAACATGCTAACGTTTTTGACATAATTACTGAGAAATTTTAGGCTACTATGGAGTTTAGCTAGTATTTAAGCAATGGGCTAGCTTTTTTTGTGGCTAATTTGGCATCTTCTGATGTTTTTATGGTAATTAGGAGATTAGCTAACATTTTAGCAACATGCTAACGTTTTTGACATTATAGTTTACTGAGAAATTTTAGGCTACTATGGAGTTTAGCTAATATTTAAGCAATGGGCTAGCTTTTTTTGTGGCTAATTTGGCATCTTCTGATGTTTTTATGGTAATTAGGAGTTTAGCTAACATTTTAGCAACATGCTAACGTTTTTGACATAAATACTGAGAAATTTTAGGCTACTATGGAGTTTAGCTAGTATTTAAGCTATGTGCTAGCTTTTTTGGGGGGGATAATTTGGCATCTACTGATGTTTTTATGGTAATTATGAGTTTAGCTAATGTTTTAGCAACATGCTAACGTTTTTGGCTAATTTTCTTTTTCCTCCTGAGGTTTTTATAAGCTAATTTAGAGTTTAGCTTCTTATTTAGCAAAAGGCTAACATTTTTGACTAATTTAGTTTACTGAGGAATTTTAGGCTATTTTGGAGTTTAGTATTTAAGCAACAAGCAGGTAATCAGTCATGAGTAGGGACTCAAATAATTACCTGATTCAGGTGTGTCCAGCCAATAAGAACATCCCAGAGCAGGTTCCCTACCCCTGCTCTAACCAATAACTGCACATTTGTTATTGTTCCAATAAGTTTTCCCTCTAGTAATTAGAGAAATCGAAAAAAAATCTCACTTTAGTGTCTTAATTTCTCACCATGGTGGTGTTGTTTTGTACATGACAAAGTGTGCGGTAGGAAGACAATAATATTCAAACTCTCCTCTTGTCTCTGCAGGAGTATTTCGAGGAAATGAGACTCATTATCAAAGTATTTTAACTTCTTTAAACCCTTTGCTGCTGCAGAGCTGTATATGAATGTTCTACTGGAAATTGGACTGAATCCTGAAGCTACAAATCATTTTCCAGATTTAAAAAAAAAATGAATACATTTACAAGAAAAAAATCATAAATTTACGAGAAAAACTCATAGATTTACGAGAAAAAAACTTGTAGATTTACGAGAAAAAAACATGTAAATTTACAAGAAAAAAACTCACAGATTTTCGAGAAAAAAACATGTAAATTTACAAGAAAAAAAATCGCAAATTTACGAGAAAAAAACTCACAGATTTACGAGAAAAAAACTAGATTCATGAGTTTTTTCTCGTAAATTTACGACTTTAAATTTTGTTAATTTACAAGTTTTTTTCTCGAAAATCTATGAGTTTTTTTCTCGTAAATTTACAAGTTTTTTTTTCTCGTAAATCTACTACTTTTAATCTCGTAAATTTACGAGTTTTTTTCTCGTAAATTTACGAGATAAAAGTCGTAAATATAAGCCTATGACTTTTAAAGTCATAAATATGCGACTTTATTCTCGTAATTTAGCAGTTACAACTTTTTCGTAAATTTACGAGAAAAAAAGTCTAATATTACTTTTTTTTTTCTTTTTGGTGGCCCTAATACTCCGTCGTAGGTTTTTATTGTGGTTAAATGCAAAAAGAATAAGTTTAAATTGTTTCAACTTCTAAAAAAATAACACAAAGATTAAAAAATGAGCAAAAATCAAATATAGAGCATTTCTAACAACACATATTCTGAGGGTAGAATTTAATAAACTCTGACATTTCATTTTAGATTTGTGAGTGTCAAACCATCAGGTCCAGGGCAGTCTTCCATCCGTCAGGCCATTTGTCCCGCCTTTTTTGCCTTTTTCAATAAAGATTGTAATTCTGGGACGCCACTTTTGGCCAAAATGACTGATAAAAACAGCTTCATTGGGAGTATATCTCCCAAAAACAGACAGAAACTGGATCAATCCACATCGGATCTATTCAAGCTTACAAAGATGATAAAAAGGCAAATTCTGGTTTATTATTTTTGTTTACAATCACAGGCTAAAAGTCTCTGATAAAAGTATAAATCTTTAGGATCATTGCTGTTTTGATTGCTTTTCAACGATTGACTTTCATCGTCTCATAACAGGATTTCATTGTTCATCTCACAGTTTTACCCTAAAACAGGGGATTTTGACCCAGAAAAAACACCAAAACTGAACCAAAATACCTCGAAGTTTGATTGATTAGCTGTCTAATCACAACTTCGAGGTGAGAAGAGCGAGGAGCAGGTGTCAGGATGTTTTCGACACATCTTCAGCTGCTTTGCCCCGTGCCCCCCAGCTCAAATCCTCCACTCTCAAGGACGGATTCAGAGAAGAATGCCGGCGTTTGAGAGCGCCGTGACCAAGAACCGCTCAGTCAAATGGAGAGCCCAGCTGTACGGACAAAAGAGGAACTAAAGCACTCATAAATCACTTTTTTTAAAGACGCGACTCTCACTCAGACTTTCAACTACGACAGCCACTTCCTTTAAGGAAGCCACTTGCAGCAATAACAAGTGAGGAGGAGTCCTCAAAAAAATAAAAACACTCTCATGTGCCACAATGTCCTGAGAGGAGGCGGCGAGACGCCCACACCGGCAGCGGTTTAACTGCTAAAAATACTTCCAAACAACTCATTAGCACATTTGCTGTCATTACATTCTCAATGCTGCAAAGATTTTTTCAAAATAAAAGACAGAATGGACTATTAGATAAGTTCTCTTATGGTTATTAAGTATTAAAACCTGTCTAATTTAGGTGTAAAATGTATTTTTTTCCTCTCAGACCACACTACTTCTCTTAATTTGATGCTAAATCACATTATTTATTTCCTCTTTTTACATACTGGATGTAAAATGAGGAGAACTGTCCAGAAACCTGCAGTCAGCTAAAAGAACAATCCCTTCTAGTAATTAATAATCTCCCTTTGTGATCTGAAAACAGTCTGTATTTCTCCCAGTCATTACTCAGCTGATGTGAACCATTACTGCGCTCTGCTGCCAAACAGGCCTGTAATTGTTCATGTATGGAGCCCCGAGCATGTGAATGATTGGATGTCATTAAGTCTCGTGTGCGTCAACGGACGTGAGGCGAGGATATTACGGTGAAACTCCTTCTCTCAAACCTACATTTTCCTTCAGAGGGCGGCTAATGGCCCAGAACGACCAGGTAGCAATTTAGACCTCTTAAGTTTTAAATGCTTCCTACTGTAAGGTTTGAGCAGACCTGGATTAGCTCACATGTACAATAATGCAAGCGTGTAAAGTTTATTCTGGATCATTCATTTGACCTCTTTAACTTTAGGATTTTCTCTCCAGAACCCCCACAGAGCCACCTTCATCCTTTATTCTCTGGAGTTTTCAGAATTTGAACTTTGTCAAAGTGAAGGACACATTTGCAGCTTCTCTGACAGAAAGTTTCAAGCTGAAGCTCTCTGGACATAGTGGGAATTATTAAAAAATAGCTTATTAAAGATTAATTTTGATCAGCTTCTGATCTTTTTAAAAAACATTTGATGTGGTCTTTTAAATATGATTATACCAATTGTAGCAAAAATAAAAAAAAATCTGTCTTTTTTTTAGGACATAGTTTCTGCAGAGTGGTAAGAGTTCATTAGAAATTCACTTCTGAGTTGTGGCTGGGACAGTTGGAGCAAAGAAACCCCAACCCCTCTTCCCCTCGCTTTCCAAGAGCTTGTGGCCCGCCTAGTGTATTTTCTACGTAACAAATACATCAATTTTTTTAAATAGCATTTTTCATCTGATCGTGATTCTCAACGATTTGAATAAAGAAATACTCAGAGATGCAAATTTATATTATTTTTATATTTCCTCCACCGTCAGAAAATACCACAAGAACATGTAAAAGCACTATTTTTTCAGATATTCAAATATTATTTGATACTAAACTGCTTTAGTTCAGATTTCAGTAAAAGATCATTTCAACTAAAATGAACTTGAAAATGTTCGTTTCACCAAAACTGAGCCCCTCTGAAAAAAGTTAGGAGACCTCTGTATTAATCCTTTAACACCAGAGCTTTAGCTCCAGTGTTGACACTCTTTCGACGGCCATTAACGCCGTTAATCAAGTGAAAACTCTCTGTTCCCATGGAAAGGGTCAAAGATTTATGGTATTTATAAAGCGTGTGTGTTATTTAGATGTCACTGATGACAGCTGCACTGTTAAAGGATGAAAGACTGTTTTTGCTCATTTAAATAAAATAGTGAGACAAAGTAAATTGAGAGTTTTATTGACTCTACCAATGGGTCCACTGACCTGCCAATCAGAAAGAAGCTCTAATCTCACCCAAATCTAAGATCAACTGAAGTCAAAACTGGCCCCATTGGCTTAAATGTAAATAAAAATAATAAAAAGGAACATTTTAATTTATTTATCCATAAGTTTATCATTTTGGTGTAAAGTTGAAGTTTTTGGCCCCCAGTGGCCATTAGAGGAACTGCAATATTTAGGGTTTACTTCAAAATCTAAGGAAAAGAAGGTGATCAGGTCATCAAGTTTAGTAAAGTGATCCACTTTTTAGTCATCAGCATGTTAGAAACAAATTTACTCAGCAGATGTGAATTAGACGGTATTTTCTTGTTTAAATGCGGCGTGAGCTGACTGTGCAGACTCGACTGTTCAGACTTCCAATCTGTGCAGCCTCCTGCCTAGACAACAATCGCAGTAGTTACATGATTTTCAAGCAGATTGCGGCAGCAGATTTCACAGCATTTAGTTCTGGGGTGTTTGCAGTTCTCACCGTCTGACCCTGTTGTTCTCACCTCCAAAAAAATCGGCCTTAGACCAGAAAACTGACTGCAAGGCTCCAAACAATCAAGATAATACTTTAAACATTTCCATGTCAGCATGTGTAGAAATACATTTAGTTTAATTGAATGATTTTCATTTCTGATCCAGCTGATAGCTTGCTATGATTACTCAGATGCATTCTTATTTTTTTATACACTTTTGTTCCAGATGGGAAAACTGGCTTCAGTTCTCATACAGTTTAGGAACTCCAGTTAGACTCACAGTATGTTTTACCACTCATTTGATTTAAAAAAATGATTTTTATTGATAAAAACTAGAGTGATCAGTACAGCTGCAAATGCAAGTCAAAATAATATAGATGAAAATAATATAGATGGTTGAAAATTTAGATTTTTTTTATATGAATGTCATTGGGAAATTGTATCTTTCAAAACCCGCCTCTAGTGGTCAATTGAGGAATTGCAATACTTTAGAAACGCAATACTTTGTATAGCTTCTAGATTTAAAAGGGAATAGTTGGAAAAAAAACAAGAGATTTAGTGGTCATCAAAAACATGCTTAAAGTTCAGATGTTGGAGGTTAGATTTAAGTTTATAAAAAAAAAAAAAAAACATCTACAGCAATGTGGTGTTGCATTTGCTTCCCTGACGACTCGTGTTTTGATTAATCCAACATGAATTAAAGTCATAGTGGTTTTTAAGGGTTTGATTATCGATTAAAACACACAAAAATTGAAATAAAACAATAGAACATCTAGCGGGGACCTTTCTGTGTGGAGTTTGCATGTTTTCCCGTGCATGTGTGGGTTTCTGTTCTTGGTGGTAGCAACAACATGGAGGAAAAAGAAGACAAAAATCTATATAACTGTCAAATTTTAGACTTAGCAGTTTAGACTTTGCAAAGAAAACTGACTTAATAATCTAAAAAAAATTCAACCAAACTTCATATACTGTATATAAGGCTGTAAATAAAAAACAAAAGTCATATTAGGATGGTAGTATACTTCTACAATAGAATGCTTCCTATATTAATTAAAATGCAGGATTAATTTTTTTTTTTTTTTTTTAATTGGATAACTTTTTATTAGTTGACTTTTACTGCTTTCAGCATTATTTATAAGACTGGATGCTGAATTTACAGAGTAGCTTACAAAGTGAAAATAACAATAGTGAGACTGTAGGATTAAATTCTAACAAATCTGGTCTTAATCATCCCTCAGAAGGTAGAAGGCTTAAATTTTCTGTTTTCTTTGATAAAATGTTGGGATTCTTAAAGTTATAACTAAAAAACAAGGTCTTTTTTTCCCTTTTTTTAACTAAGAGAAACATTTCTATAACTCCTAAAACTAACTTTAGATGAGGGGACATTTAAAGTAGTTGGATGTTAAACAAAAAAAAGTCCCATAAAAATTTTTAAGAATATTTTAAAATTGCTAAAATGTTAATTAGCGTTTTTTTTTCATCCCAACTGGACAAATCATGAATATTTTAGTTTTAGCTGCTAATTTTTGGTTTAACAGCTGTTGATAAAAACATACATTAATCTGTAAAAAAGAAAAACGGACAGAAAAACTTGAACACATCATAGAAATTAATTGACTTCTGTCACCAAATTCAAGCCAAACTTTTCAACACAGTGAGGGGTTTCATCTGCTGCCCACCCCAGGGAGTTCAGTGTCTGACTTGAGTTATTGCTGTGAGGTAGAAACCATAAATCTACTTTGAAACAACCCTGCTGTCAACCAGGAAACCAGTCAATCAGTCATCAAGTCTAGAGTCCAGGTCGAGTAGACGGTGTTGGGGGTGGGCAGGACTGTAGTGAGGGCGTTGGAGATTAATGTATGAAGTAACTCTGTATAATCGTCTTCACAGCCTTTGGTTCACATTTATGCTAAAGTCTTGTGGAAAATGTCCCACTACTGAACACAAAGAACCATTAGTTTGATTTGTTTGATTGTTTTTGGATCGGTTTGATTGATTTACAGTCTCTTTTCCATTTGCATCATCCATTAAAGCTTTTTGGTGCAAATACAAAATTGTTTTGACTTTCATCCTCAAATCATTAGTTTGCACAAAACAGTTTTCTGGCACAGACATTTATTTATGTTACACTCGTATGCCTCATTTCCATGGTTCGGTACAGTTTATTATAATGGATCCATGAAGCCGGATCAAACCGTACCACTTTTAGACCCCCGTTGGTCATAGGTCCATGAAAATGGACAGTACTGGTTAGTGTCTGGCTCTTGTTGAAACTCATTGATTGGCGGAAGGTCATTACGACAGAAGAAAGCAGCTATATTCCTCTTCACCGCACGCAATCTTCTCTCAAACAACATTAAATACTTTACACAAGGAGTTATAGCCTATATAGGCAAGAGATGCTACACTACCTTGTTGCATATGCAAGGTTGGACTCCATATTGGAATGGTATAGATGTCCGTTTACTGCTTTGTGACAAATGCACAAAAAGAATTTCACAAGTATATTATTACTATCAGTTGATAAAGGAGAACTTCTAGAAAACATTTTAGGAAGATTTCTCTCAATGGTGAACTTTTAAGCTGATCTTGTAGCCTATCAGTCAATGGTGGCTTTAGACTTCGCACTATTTCCATGTTTTCTGGCAGGACCACCGATCTTTTATATGTTGTTTTCAGTTTTTCCTTGAAGTAACCAATAAATGTTTTAAAACAATCATCATAATGCCATGAGAGATTGTAGAAGTTATGTCAAACAAATGGAGATCCGTTGCACCAATAAAACATCTCGGTTTATTTTTCTTTACAGCGGAAGACACGTTTGTGACTCTGAGAAGTTTTTGGTGATAAAGACAAGAAGCAGGAAATAAATCTGCGAGGTTTTATGTGCTGCTGAGAAAAGTACCACAATAACTCACCGCGCCATACATGTCTCCGAATAACAAACTGTCTCATTGGCCCCGCCTGTCTGGCTAACGCAGCAGTCAGGTGATTACAAAGACGCCATTGGGGTTTATAGCAGAATAATATGGCCACTGTTCACTCTGTCCTTTCTCCGTCGCCCCATGAGGATACAGACAGGGGAGTGATTAAGATTTTAGGGAGCTGCCTGGCTGTTCCAGGGGTTAGAGGGTAAAGAGTGGGGATTTATTGGAGCTATAAATTAACCCCAGACGTCTTCCACCCTCATCCCTTCCTCTTTTTACACCAAAATCACTTCCGCTTGTATCCATAACCCCCCTCCTGAACACTTATTTTATTGATAAAGTTCATTGAACTGTAGGGATGTTGAAAAACAAATGGGTGACTGCAAAAGCCTCACAGACAGTGAGGCTTTCAGCTCCAGCCTACAAATCTTGCTGTAATGTTTGTGAACATGTCAGCTCCACAGTGGCTCAGCTGTTCTCAGGTCCGTCCTTAAAAACTGATGTTTGCTTTAGGAGGAAACAAAGACTTTCTGTCATGAAACCCAGATTCACCTGAAGGATGAAGGTTAATCATCTCAGCAGAGCATCTCTACGTGGAATTTATGTTTACTTTCAAAACCTAAATATATGATATTAGTTTTGAATGCAATCCTTATTTTTGTTGTTTAAATATTTCTGAGACTCTTAGTATATAATGCTTAAAGGCTAATACAGACATTTAGCACATGCAGATGGCAATTTGTCATACATGAATATATGTGCAAAAAGTGAGAAAAAACATGTTAAAATCACAGAATAAATACAAATAAACCATACAACGAACACACACACCCACAGTTCATCAAACTTATTCCGCTAAACATTTTGAATACTGGGCAGAAATGGCATCAAATTAAATCAAACTTTTTTTTTTTTATAAAAAGCGCCACCAAGGATATCATTATTATAATCAAAATCACTGTATTTTGTGTACTTCCTGTTCAATTACAGCACCAGCTGTGAGGTGAGACAGCCCAGACCTTTGCCTTCAGCCACATTACACAACCCAATGCAAACTGGGTGAAGCATCCGCCTTTAGCTTTTTATTAGCTTAAGTGTATTAGCATATGCTAATAATGTAAAGCTTTGTTGAAAGAAAAAATTATTGCATGTCTTCACTTTCCATTTCATATGTAATGAATTTCACGCTTGTGTGTCGTTCATTTTGTGTTTCATAAAGCCACACTAAAAGACACAAGGTGAGGTAGGCAGTAGGTCAATGAAAATGGCGGTTCTGATCTCTTGTTTGTTCGTCAACAGTTGCTAATAAAGTTTAATAGGAGACCATTATTTTATGTTTTGCTCTGACTGCAAAAATAGCTGATGGGATATCATTAAAAATGCCTTAAAGTTGTTTTTTTAATCAAAATGTGAAGTAATAATTAATGGACCAACATATTTCGTGAGACACAAATTGATTTATTAACTCTTTATGTTCTTTGATTCAGTATAACTTTTCATTCTATAACACGATCAACGTCATTCCAGTAGATTCTGAAGGAGAAAAGCCGCTTTTCTCCTTCAGAATCTACTGGAATGACGTTGATCGTATTAACGGTTGAAAAGTTACACTATGTTAAAGATCAAAAAAGCGAAACTTGGTACCTACATGATCTAAATAGAAATGCATTTTTGGTGCTAGTAGAAGTCCAGAGGTGTTTATAAGTGTGCATTAAACCTTTGATTAGAGGGCAGAATTTAAACGTGTGTATTTTGTGGTCTGACTCAGCAGTTCGGGTCCGGGCTGCACCAAACCGAGCCCTGAGTGTGTGTGGCTAAGCCCAGGTGGTGAGACTCTGCACCAAAGATGCTGAAGGAGATTAAAGTTATGAAATATGAATAATCTGCAATTATAATGTTATATTTGCCTTCCATCTAGATTCTAGAAGTGGTCATTATGGTCTTAAATAACATTTTCTTCAAAATGCCTGCAGAGACGGTTAGCCTGCTAACTTTAGAGAACTGACTGTGGTCCGGTTTTAAATTATATAAGAGCTGAAATAGAAGCGTGGGGTAAAATTAAAGAGGCAATTTTAGCTACAAACCAAAATCAGAAAATATTTCTTTAGAGAATTACTGAAAGTTGCTCTCTGGGCAGCAAAACATCAGTCCAGAACAAATGGAGCCAGAACTGAAACCCAACTTCCTGCCCTGTCTCCAAAACCACAGTCTGGACTTTTGCTCCCTTTAGGGGAGATTAAAATATTTGAATTAATGTGATTTTTGGGTATTTAAATAAAGGTAATGTTGAGGGTTGTTTAAGGTGAGCTTGTTCTTAGAAAATCTAAATTTCTTGTAGGGTTCCCAACAGTCCAACAAAGAAAATCTCATGTATTTCATTTTAAGAGAGGCAAAAACAAAGGTAAAAATTATTAAAAAAAAGAAATATTTTGGAGATTTTGTGTAACTGCAACCAGATAAATGTAACCATAAGAGATCAGATGAATGTATGCTTCATGTGTCTTTATAATTATGTGTTTTTCACAGAATTATTTATGTAAAAGCGTTGATTTAGGATTAACTTAACTAAATTCTACTTTTTTTTTATTAAAAAAATTGTGATTTTTTTAAAATTAAGAGGTTTTGAGACCTCACTCTTCTTGAACGCCTGGTTCAAAAAAATTTACTTGTGCTGCGTCTGGTGATGGTTAGCGTATCGTTAGCAGAGCATTGTTCAGCTCTGCATTACATGCTTAAGATCTCACGATAGCGGCCAATCTTTCAGAAAAACAGCAAACGACATGGGCGCTTTCTAATGCCATCATCACTTTCTGCCAATCAGCGGGTGGCTACAGCACCTCCCCTCCCAACGGTCCCATTTCAATGGATGGGGGTCCTCGAGAGGTACGGGTCAAAACTGTTTAGTGGATCAATTTTACAATGGAAATGTTTAAAATACCAGACCGTACCGGACCACTCAGTGGAAACGAGGCTCAAGGGTCTTCTGGATTTACAGAAAATTAGAAGTGATAGAAATTCACTGAGACTTGTGTATGTAACTGTTAGTTATTTTCTTTTATTTTTAAACCAAATGTATCATTATTTTCCAGTCATGTCTAAGGATTAGAATAAGTTTAGGCTGTGATTAAAGACCAACTCATGCTCTTGTGGCATTTTTCTGATGATGAAGGGCATATATAAAGAAAATTAAGCTAAAACCTGCAATATTTCTTTTTTCAAATCATCATGAATCAGGAGCAGATGGAAAAAATTCAGTTTTAAAAAATGCTTTATTTTTAACGCTCCCGCCACATTTTAGCAAATATCTAATAAACTGCTGCCGAGTGCCGTTCTGTAGACACTATGTTTGAGAAACCAAGGGGGGGCTAAAATTGCATAATTATGATTAAAATACACTTTTAAAATACTGTGAAAACACAATTAGTTGGTATTTAAGAAGTTTTTTTTCATTGATAGCATGTTTTTTAAATGTCTTTAGACACAAAATGCAAAGTAGTTAAGTATATATCTGTAAATACATGAAAAGTTTCTAATTTTAATAAATTATTTTTTTCTAAAGCTTTTACATCTTGCCGGAGTAAAATTGTTTCAAAAATGTCCGGTCCGCACACATTTTCCCTTCACCTACTCTGGCCTTCTTTGCAACAGTTTGGTC
The DNA here is from genome assembly GCF_002922805.2 of Oryzias melastigma. Lineage (NCBI taxonomy): Eukaryota > Metazoa > Chordata > Actinopteri > Beloniformes > Adrianichthyidae > Oryzias > Oryzias melastigma. Next base: position 24,038,188 of record NC_050525.1, on the reverse strand, counting down.
ATCCCGTCACACAAAGGAGGCCGTGTTTTAATTCATCTGAGTTATCAGTTCATTCCTTCCTGTTTTCACCGTTGCTGTTCCTCCTCTCCACCATGGGTCTCCGTCAGAGAACGGTCCATTGACGCACTGAGGGCTCCTTTCAGCAGCGCCTCAGGTTTGTGGTTCTGTTCGCTGCCGGCGGCTCCTGTGAGCTCGGCCCTACAGAGGAGGGTTTTACTGGCGTCCCAACGCTGATGAAATGCCTCCAGTGAAGTCCAGACGCTGCAGTCAAACACACAGCGCTGAGTGTTGACTGAAACTACACCCCCCTCTGCGTGTTAGTGAGTAAGTACTTTCTCAAGAGGGGTTGATGAACAGAAGCACATTTGATGAGCGGGACTTTGACTCTGCACGGAGGAAACTTGTTTCCTGGAGACTGTCTGTGGATGGATTCTGTATGAGTGGCCGTTTGGGTCTGTAAATGTGGTTTTGTGTGTTTTAATGGCTGCAGGAGGGAAATCACTGATCTTCTTTATCTTCTTAGCTCCAGATCTAAAATTTGGACAGAGATTGAGCTGTTTTTACAGACTGAACTGTTAATTAAAGCTCAGACTTTCCTTGCTACATCACACTTGTTTTGCAGGTCAGTTTCAGTGCAATCTTTTTTTTTCACAGTGCACTGAGTTCTGTGTCCTGATTGGCTGTTGACCTTGTCAATCAATCTCTGTGCCGTGTCTCCTGTCCAGAACAAGTTCAGCTCTCCACAAGTCTTCAATCGCAAGGATCTTTGTTTTCATTCTATAAAAGAGGACACATTTTTCTGTAAACTTTGAGAGTTTAAGCAAGAGAAACAACTGTGAAAATGTTTGTCTCTCTGAGAAAAATGTATATGAGAGAAGTTTTACAGCCTATTTTACAGATTTCAAATATTGCAGGTTATCTATTAGAACAAACATAAAAAATAACTCTTTCTTTTGCTGGGCCTTCAGCATTTACCTCCCCTGACGGAAAGGCACACCTATGAGAAAAAGGTCTTAAAAATACCCAAACCAGCAACCATAGAGTCTAGTGATACAGAAAAATATACATCTTTCATTCAACTCCATGAATTTGATAAAGTCATTGACTGTTTATGAGTAATGGACTCCCGTTCCAAACAGGAAGTAACTGCTGGCTCCAAGAAACCAAAACCTCATAAACTTCTATAGAGAAATAGAGTAACTCAGCAGCAGTAACTTAGTCATTCTATTTGTCAGAAAAACCTTTATTTTCAAAATCTTTATTTTCATTATTTTTTTCTGTGCTGCGTTATTCAACTTATAAACTGTCCAATCAGATGCCTCAGAAAAACCATGTGGTGCCTACTGGTCCAACGTGAATCCTTTGATTGACAGATTTGTCCAAATTCAAGTGATATTTTAAGAAGCTCACTCCTGATTGGTGAGTGATTATCACAGATTATTGTTATTAATAACTACTCACTGACAATGCCTGGCTCCAGCAAGGCGGTGTCCATATCATAAAAAAAATGTATTTCATTTGGTTGAAGCTAACTAAACCATTTTCTATGGATGATGTCACAATCAAAGCACACATCAGGACACTCCTACTGCAGTTTATGTCCAATTGCAGCATCACTTTGCATTCTGGGAATGATGCATGACCAAAATTCAAAACAATATTTCTACATTTTCTAAAAATGGACTAAGATTATGATATTTTTTCTGTAAGCTAGCAGCTTTGCAATAACAAAGAACTTTGACAAGGCGGCGAGAGACATATATCAACATATATAAGCACTGATTGTTATGAAATGTTATGAAAGAAGCCCATATTTAGTAACTTAAAGCGGAAGTTCAGCCTGAAAACAAAGGGTTGCAGTGTTTCTGTGAACGGAGGAGTAAAACTAAGGCTTTTGAGGAGGAGGAGGACAAACAAAGCTAAAAACGGAGTGAGAGGAGGACCTGCTGGTGGAATTTAAGGAGAGCGGACATGGACTGAGACTGTTTTACCGTAACAGGTCTCATTACCGGCTCAGGAAGACCGCGGAGCATCAGGAAGTCTCGGCGTCCCGCTCTGCCCCGCCGCTCAGGTTTTACTGCGCTGTTATGGTCTGCTCAGCCTCACAGTGTGAGTGTGTGTTTGTGAAAGTGAAGGAGTTACACATAAACACACACAACTCTGTGGACTGTGTGTGTATAAATGTGAGTTTTTATCAGCACCTGCAGGATTAACCTTCAAAGTAAACAGAAGTGGATGTAATCCTAAATGAGCAGCAGATTATCACTCTGATTGCTCCTCACAAAGATAAACACTGAAGCTGACGCGGTACAGAAGAAGCAGAGCTGGACTTCCTGGTCATGGAAGTGGCTGGGACTATTACAGGAGCTTTAATGTCTCCAGATTGCAAGTTTTGTTCCTGCCCTCCTCGCATCCGCCGGCACTCCTCCGTCCACAACCATGAAATTGGGACCATGTGTTCCTGGTTCTCCTACTCCACTCCTTCCCATCAAACAGGTTTGTTCCCATTTGCATCACAATGTTGACATCAAAGTCCCACTCTGAGCATCTTTTGTTAAACAGGTTGTCTTTTAATATAATTTTATTAGTTGTTAAAAAAAACTTGTGTTGTTTTCTAGGACATAATTTCTGCAGAGCGGCAGGAGTTCATTAGAAATTCACCTCTGAGTTGTGGAGCTGTTGCTGAGAGCTCTCTGTTTAAACACTTTCCTGCAGGTTTTTACCCATCATCATCAGAAAAATACCAATTAAAAACACCAAAACACAATTATCATCAGAGTGACCAAAAAAAAGATGTTTTTCAGTGAAAACCAGGATCTCATCAACTGTACATCAATTGATGCTAGTTATTATTGCAAACATGCATTAACTACGACGTAAAATATCCCGAATAAATCAACACATCTCATCTTTTTATTAAATATGTTCTCTATATTTTCCATCACATAATCCAGAAATAGTTAAATTCCTGCTTGTGTCTTTAAGTGTAGATTCAGGACAAAAACATGTTCAGTTTTAGTAAAACTCTTTCCATCCAAGAAAATAACCCGTGTGTTGTTCATGCTCGTTCCATGGTGGTTTCACTGTAATATTTTTATGGAAAACAAACGTAAAACCATAATGTTTTTAGTTTTTCTGCCATTCGAGACGTGAAGGGGGTTCGTTTTTAGTCCAGAAGACTTTCCAGAGGGAAAAAAAATTCCCTGTCAGTGCATGGAAACGCTTTACCAGAGCATTACACTACAAATGTGTCCATTGTTATCCATGTTTGACCAATTTGAATGATTTATTCGTCTTATGAACTGACAAATAAACTAGAGAGGAGGCAGCAAAAAGGGCCCAAAATGTTTTGAAAAAGAGGGGATAAAGAATGGCTTCCATATTGAATATTGAACACATCTTAGTGATTATTGAGTTTTATTTTTTTTATTGTTGACTTTGTTTATTATTGATGTTTTGTTTAACTGCGCAAATTAACATGTCAAAAATGCCACAAAAACTTCAAAACTTTTGAAAATCTTTTGGATAAAGGTGCTTACATTATACAATGTAATGAATATATTACATTATGTTTGTACTTTTATCTGGAGATTTAGAAACTAAATGAACATTTCCCGAAATAATCTAAAAAATAAATACAAAATAAAATAATTTGGCTCATAATGTCTCTTATTTTGGTAAAACCGACACAATAGCATCTTATTTTGAACAACATATTTTTTTAAACTGAAAGTGTTTGTGAATTTAATTAAACTCCTATTTTTTTAATTTAGGATAAAAAGTGGATCATTAGGCAGCAGATTCTGAAGGCACCGTTGATGTTGACATATTTGTGTGTTTATAGGTTGAAGCTCTGAGGTCGCATCTCGACAGGATTCGGGGGTCATGTTTATTTTTGGTGTTGAGATGCAGACTGACAGGCTGAAGGGAAGAATAAAACTCATAAAAATAAGATGTTTTGGTTCTTTTAAAGAATAAATAAATGTTACTTCTGATCCTAAAATAAAGATTCTTTGTTCCAATGAAAATCTTGAAAGCCAAAATTGCTTAACAAATTAACATCTTGTACATTTTTCAGTTTTACAAAAGTAATGGAAAGTAATGGAAATAAGCTCCGCCCACTCTTTTGCATCTTAAGCTGTACTCAAATGGGAGAAGTGGAAAACTTGTAGTTTTGTGGGCTGAAACAGGTGAGAAAAAGTTCAGACCAAAAAAAGTTAGACACCTTTTGTCAAATAACAAACCAAAAAGAAACTTATTTTCTTGTTTACGACACAAATAAACTCTCTTGAATAAGTAGAAAAATCAAGACACCTGCATCTTTGGATTAATCAGAGCTGCAATAAAAAACAAGAATGTGACAACAGTGAACATCAGGATGCATCAGTACAAAGCTTGTATAGACCCATTATGATGGTTTCTGTGTGCAGAGATATTGGAGGCTAAAAGACCTGTGTGATAAATACATAAACCAGCAAACAGGTTTAGATTTACTGCTTTGATTTAACAAAAGAGGAGATTTTTTTTTTATTTCCTGTTTGATCATTATGAAATAGCTGAAGAATCACACTGCAATTTAAAAAGTTTGAGAAAAGACACTAACAATATGAAGTTCACCTGTGCATGAAAGACCCCAAAGAAGCTCTTCTAAATTTAGCTTATAATAACTGCGATGAGTATTAAATGCTGATGATACTTGGGAATCAGGGTTGGTAATAACTTAAAAAAGGAAGTGGTCACCGAGTAAACTGCCTTGGCTTCAATTAACTTAAGTCAGACAGCCAGGTTTATTCTGCACAGCTGAAACATTGTTCTAAAAGAAATATTTGAGCGGGGCAAAGAAGAGTTTGGGTTCAGCCATCCATCTAACTAGCTGTCAATCAAAAGACCACGCCCTTAAATATTTTCTCAGTTCTTGGGATGTTTTGCTTCCCCCTTTTATTTTGATGTTTTTATTCAACTTTTAAGTTTCTGCTATTTAGATCACTAAATATAACAAAAAATACCAGTAAAAAAAATAACCAACTCAGAGTTTTCTTAAATTCTAAAATACATAAATATACATTTAAAATAATCTTGAAACCAAAGTGTGCATTTGCTTATTTGGGGTGTAAAACCAGATTTTTTTTTTTTTACCATAGCAATTAAAGGAAACTGCTTCTTTATTAAACCCTCCTTTGGTGGTTTTTGGTGGAACTGCAACATTTGGTTATAATAGGTTGTGTCCATTGACTGTTTAAGAGAACTGGACTGAGCAATCCCCGTTGCATTCCAAATAGGAAGTACCTGCTGGCTCCAAAATCCCAAATCCAATAGACTCCTGTAGAAAAATAAACAGCTATTACTCAGTCGTTCTATTTGTCAGAATGGCCAAATTCTATTTTTTTTAATTCTATTTTTTCTTTATAAACTGACCAATCAGATGCCTCAGTAAAAACCTGTGGTGCCCCCACCTTTCCCAAGTCAACTTTCAATGGGAGGGGTTTGAATCTCAGAGAAGCTTACCCCTAATTGGCAACAGTTGTTGCCATAGAAACGTTGACTCAGATGGACTTGGACCAATCACGGTCGTCTGGCTCCAAATGGCGGCAGATATGAAGGTAAAATGGCGACTAAATTGGTTTCATTTTGCTGGAGATTTCTTTTTTTTAATGAACTTAATTGAACAATATACATAATTACAAAACACACTAGCAAGTAATCCATCAGAAAGCAATGACCAATGTTAACTTTCATGAAATAGAACCAATTACGGTATTTAGAAAAGTATTGGGAACATGGTGAGAAAAAAGGAATATATAAGAAATAAAAACAATATTAACAGAAATAATGAACACATTATTGAACACAACAAAATTCTCATAAGAGGGAATTATTTATCAAACAAAAAGGTACAAATTGTTCCAGCATTACATTCCTTTCATCTATTAACCTTTTTATAATATTCATAATTGATATATCTCTACCATAAATCCATCAAATTTCATTTTGCTGGAAGGGTCCGGTCTGTCCCGTTCTCTATATACAGTCAATGGTTGTGTGAGATTCGGTAATGGAAGGTGGTGGTGGTTTGAGTCCATATTTAGGAAAACTTTTTTCATGTTTTCACTAAATATTAAATTTTTATAACCAAGAAAACTGAATGTAATGACTTGATCCTTTGTTGAATGGGTTGTTTTCTGGTGTTCACCTCATTGTTGATGTAAAACACACACACACCCCCACACACACCCACAGATGCATTATCTAACCGATTTCCTCCCACTTGAGCACAAAGAGACACTTGTCCAGAGTTTGCAGCAGACGCTTGTGAACGTGAACAGACTTATCACTTCCTCCAGCCACACACAAACACACACAGGAGACAAGAAGAGGCATCCTATTAGCGTCAGGATGCAGCACTGCAAAGCCTCCACATTCAGTCCAGGTTCATCCTCAGAGGTCAAAGAGTAACGTCTTAGAGGAAGTAAACAAGCACCTTTCCCCCTCGCTTCCTCTTCCACTTTCTCCTGTCGAATCTTAAATTTCACTGCAAACATCCTGTGGGGACGCAGAGACCCTTTGGGACCGGCTGTTTAACGAGTTTTATTACTCAGAGGAATGAACTTGGTGATCATTAGAGGCTCAAACTACGCGTTCATTCCCTCAAAAACCACGATTCGGTTCAAGTTAAGAAGGATGTAGTTACAATAAACAGAAAACAGGAACAGCAAAGAAAACATGTAACTTCAGATTCATTCACAAACCTTTTCTCTACTGATGTTGACATTACATTTATTACCTTTAAATGATAAAAATCAGACCAAAAGAGTCAAAAATGAAGTTTGCAGCTTTCCTCCATTTTCACCTGAAAGGAGATGAAGGTGATCTGATAAGAGCTGAGATGGAGATGTGACAAAGCAGCATCCCTGAAGCCATTCCTGTTGTCTCTGTTGATTTCCCTCCCACTCAATCAGCCCCCCCCTCCCCAGGAGCCACATCAAAGGGCCGGGTGCTATCAGCGCCGGGACTGAGAGTCGGTCCGTGACATACCACAGCTTATCTCCACGAGCCGCAGACCACTTCCTGGTTAATTCCTCACCCCGGCGGAGGTTTATCAAAGCAGGGAAACCTCCGGAGACACATTTTGTGGTCAATTTGTGTGTCTTGTGAGTTTTTTTAATCCTCTACGACTGAAGCAGGAGTGGCAGCTTGAGGCTATTTGTTTGTCCATCGCTGCAGAAACAGAGGAACTCAGTTCTACTGGTCTTTGCTTCTGTTTGAAAGGAAGGAAAGTTCATTTTCTTAAACTTTTAAAACACACGAGTGCATATTTATGTTCACAAATATATTGGGGTTTCATAAAATCAGGAATATTTGTACCCCGATCATTTTATTTTTCAAAAATGTTAAAAAAGCAAACTGAAATTTCAGAGAGAACAAACACAAAATAAGGTTTAATACATATATATAATATGAAGATTGTCAAAACTGAGAAAACTGTTCACAATTTTTGGCAAAAAACGTTGGATAATGAAAACTAACAAAATAAAAAGAAAGAATTGAATCATAATTGTTTAAATATACAAATATATGTCACATATTTGTATAAATTGAATAACAAAGAATATAAATATGTAATCATATTTTAAAAAATATTAGAAAATTTGTAATATTTATTTTTTTAATTCCTAAAGTTGTCTAAGCACATTTTTTCTTCACAACGAAATAGTGCAGCTAAATTCAACAAATTCATTTTAAATGTTTAATAACAAAAAAAATAGGAATTACATTTAATAGATTTGGTAAAAATGCTTTTTAAATTCATCTTATGATCATTTTCTTTCTTTTACTTGTGAAAGTTGAAACTTTTTCAGAGCCAGTTTTTTATTATTTCAAAATGGATTACATCCATTTTGAATTATAAGTACATATAAACACTACATATGGATTCATACATTTTAATTAGTTGTATCTCACCTAATTATAACTCTTCTTTCTCTACAGAAAATCTAAAATTTAAATACTTTATCTCTAGTACTTCAGGTGATTTTACCACATAAACGATGCAGAAACATTTAAAAATTTCTTTAATTAAAGTCACAAATAATTGTGGTTTGGAAGATACTTTACTTAAAAGTATCACACCAAGGTGACACTTCTGTTTAAATCTCATCCAACTCAAGACATTTGGACTAATCCTAAAGTATTTGAAGGACTGCGGTGGTGCTATGAGACGTCTGAGCTTTTGGAAACATGTTTTTCACTTAATACTGCGTCTCTGAATAGAACTTCCTTCAGGACGAGTCAGTGTGAATGTCAGAGACGAATCGGTAAAGCGGGGACACGGTTCATGTGGCTTTCTAATGCTGATTGACCCTCCTCCAATCACGCCCCCACACCGCCTGATAAAGCTGTGCAGCTATGTTCCTGATAAGGGCCCTGAAGGGCCACATCACAGGAACATGTCCCTCTTTGATAAGTTGGAGCAGCTGCAGACAATCAGTGAGCTGATAGCTGTGGAACAAGCACACACTCCTAAAATAACAAGAGGACGGCGCCCAAACAACACAGACGTGCAGCATCGTCTTCATGAACCACTCGTTCGGTTTCCCTCTGAAAACGAAAGACGTTTACGCACTGGACCAATAATGTCAGATCAAACCTCAACCAGGGAGAAATGTTCAAACATATAAAGCACCAAAAAGTTATTCAATCCAGGATAGAAAAGAATCAAACTTCATAAGTTTACTTTAATTTGGAGGAAAATCATTCAAAGAACTCGCAATGTTTCTATTGTTTAGAAACAGACTGACAGGAATGAAGGATTCAGTAGTTGATTTTTTTTATCCTGCTGTGTGAGGAGAGTTGTGCTGAAGGGGAACAGATGAGACCACAGAAGTATGAAGTTAAAGACGAGAAGAAACATTAGAAATCAATGATGAGACTTTTATTCTGGACAGACTCGATGGAGGAGAAAGGGTGGAGGAAGTTAGTCTTAAGGAGGACGAAGGCTGAAACAGTTCTACAGTTGAATAGATTTTCATCCGTAGAACATTCACTCTTCTGAACATAGAACTTTAAAAAGTTGGTGTGCAATAAATATAATTTTACCCTTAAAATCAGAAATATCTGCATTGAAACAATTTTACTGTTAAACTTATATATACTGGCAATCAATCAAAAACAATGTTACTCTTGAAACTTAATAAAATGTGCAATAACTCCAAAAAATTCTACTCTTAAAGTCCAAAAATATGAGCAGCCAATCAAAACTATTTCAAACTCAAAAATACGTTAAATCCAATAATTCTTACTCATAAATAGATAAGTATTTGCATAAATATGTGAAATCAGTCAAAACAATATTAAACTCAAGAATACGTTCAAAGAATTTTTACTCATAAACTCATAAATATGTGCAAAAATCAAAGCAATTTTAATCTCGAAAGTTAAAAATACATGTAATTAAAACAATTTCCCCTTGAAACTTAAAATATACGCAATTAATCAAAACAGTTTTACTGTTGAAACTCCAAAATATGTGCAATCACTCAAAACAATGTTACTTTTGAAACTTAAAAAACAAGCAATCCAAGAATGTTTACTCATAAATCCATAAATATGAGCAACCAAAACAATTTTACTCTGGAAACTTAAAATATGTGCAACCAATCAAAACGATTCTTTTCTTGAAACTCAAAATTACCAGAAATTACTCATAACAGTTCAACTCTTGAAACTTAAAAATACTTTTAACCATACAATTTTACTTTTGAATTTTAAAAAACTGAGCAATTAGACAAACTTCACTCGATTTACTCTCTTCTGTGATCAAAACAGATCAGGCCACGGCGTTAGAAAGCCAGCCAATCACAGACAGACAGCACTTTAGGTCTACAAGCTGATTGGATGATAAATCGGCATCAAGGAGAGAGAATTTCTCTTGAGTGAAAAGATTTTTGATTGGATGTGTTTTTTAAGTTTTAAGGGTAAAATTGTTTTGAATGCTCATATATTTGAGTTTCCAGTGTTTTTTTCTGTTTTAAGTGAAAAATTATTTTTAAGCACAAACATTTTATGCTCTAAACAGTGAAAGTTGCACTTGGAATAATGGCACAATATCACTCCATACATAGCCTTGAAGTGGCTCCTAACTAAGACTAGATGAATGATATTCACCGTTTTCTTCTCAGCTTCAATGAAATGCATTAAGGAAAAAGTTCACCTGAATATTTGAAGAGCTGCTACAGCTTGAATGTGTCATTCTTGGGCTCCATAATCCAGTGTTAACACAACCAGGAGTTTGTTTGTCCCTGATCCAGTCTATACCTGATCCAACACAAAGTTTAAGGAGCTTAAAGTCACTAATCATGATTGTGACGTAACGTCAGGGAAACGCCGCGCTTCCTTTTAATGAAACTATTAAACATAAGACTTCATCGTGAGCTTCCTGAACTCTGAAGTGTTAAATTGACTTTTAGTCAAGTGGGAACAGGTTTGTAAATATTTACCAAGTAGACTCGTGTGTGTATTGAGAGTCGGCCAGAATAGGGAAGAACAAGTGCTTTTTAGCTCCTTGGAAGAGCTTGAAGAGCTGAAGGGTTCCTGAGGCTCCCAGGTGTGATCTGAGTCTGGTGCTCAACTCGTCTTCAATCCGTCACAGTTCGGAATTCTGGTCCCAGACTTTGGTGGAAACTTTTCATGGGGAAATATCTCCAACCTGCAGCAACTATGAAGCTGTCTGACAAGAAAGACTGCACAAACGTTACTGCTGCTAAATGAGACCATATATGACCGACAGCACAGCTGACACATTTACAAATTTCACCGTGTCAATCCAGAACAGCCAACTGCAATGTATCTCTGTGATCTAATTCAGTTTTTTTTTGTCAGTGCTCTTGGAGACCAACACATTCTCATTCCCAAGTCGTCATTTTGATACAAGGTCAAGGACCCTCCACATCAAAAAGCGACGTTTTAGGTGTCCCCAACTCATCGTCTTTTGACATGTGGGCTGTTCTAAATAAACTAAGGCTCCCAAACCTCTGGGCTGCAAACTGGTACCGGTTCTGTGCCGGGACGTGGATCGCACCAGTATCCTGTTCTCCTAACCCTGGGACGTGGTACCAGATGCAGACCAGGCAAGCGTTAGGATACCGGTTCTGGCCGCGTCCTGAGGTTCACCCACATCTGGTACCGTGTCTGACCAAACGACCGGACACAAAAGGTAACTAAACCAATAAAACTATTATTTATGGAGAGAAAATAGACTCACCGCAATTTGTGTGTAACCTTGGGTTTGTGCATGCGTAATTATTGATCTATTTAGACTTTTTTATATTGATTATCAGGGATATCTGTTTAAGAAAGTGGGAAAATGTCAAGTTTTCACTAGATTTTATAAGTTCAAAGCAACTGAAAAGAAAACCCAGAATTCTAGCAGCATTTAAACGCATCACATGTGCAAAAATCTTGGAGACGTGAAAAGAGTCTCGCATCAGATTTGTGCAGGTTTGTGTGTGCGTAGGAAGCAATGGGTGCATCATTTTTAAAGATTTGTGTATAGTACGTTTTAAACTGTTTTAATTTTAAGTTGTGCATCTGTAAATTGTATTATCTGAATTTTGTAATTTTTGTAATCATTTTTGTACTCAAAAGGGATGGTATGAGTAATCATGACCTCAATTATCCTAAAACCCCAAAAGATCCGTGTTAAGCTCAAAGTATTTTTAGTGTTTTCCAGGAAACGCAGCAGCTCGCTTGTCCTCGCTGTCTTTGTGTCACATGTTGCACATTCTGGGTTCCAAAGAGGATTTCCCCGACTTGCAGTCAAAACAGATTAATGTGGGTTATGTGCTAATAGGCTGAAATATAAAATCCAAAGGTGCATGCGTGAGTTTGCCCGGTGGCTCACTGCCAACTCAAATGGCTTGCTGGCAGTCTGAATGCAGCCGGCCTTCCTCTGTCTGAGAGCCATTTCACAGCTAATTAATCCACATAATGACTGCAATTCCAGGGCAAAACCAGAGAGCGTGTGTCCTATTCATAAACGCACAAACATAGATATCTGCACACGATTATTCAGCTGAAGGCTGACATACCGCTCACACAATCAAATTATTATTTACAGATAAATAATGTGAATGTTTTCAGCCGTAGGGGCAGAAAAATAATCCACATTTAAACTCTATTAGCTCACAATCAGGAAGACCAACTACAGGGCCTCCTTTTAGGCAAACAAACACACATATCTGAAGGGTTTTCTTTGGATCTGCGTCACGGCTCCACGGCGCAGGACTGGAATCACTTATGTCACCACACAACCATAAACCAACACAGGAAAGACGCGTGGCACCAAAAAACGATGTGGTTCACCACGCAGGCCAGCAGCTCCAACTGCTACCACTGAAATGAACAGCTCTGGTCTGTTCACAGCACCTCATGTGTCTCTGTGTGATGTTTTGCTCGGACTTAATATCACAGTGTGGCTTTTTTGCCATTTAGCTGCCCCCTGTGAGAATTTTGTTTAGTCAACAAACATTGTAAATTGCCTTTTTTAAAGACTCACTGTGACAGAAATGGTGTTTTTAAGATGTTCTTGTGGCATTTTTCTGATGATGGGGAACATTAATATAGAAAATTATTGTAAAATTGTATTTGATGCAAACACTTGTGGATGACTAGATCAATGTACCATATTTTCACTACAAGTTACTCCAGATAATATGTTGAGAATGAAAAATTTCTTAAAGAAGGAACAAAAAAATCACCTATAATTTGCACTTTGCATTTGGGAGAAAATTACTTTAATAAAATACGGAAACAGCAACAACAATTTTATTTTAAAAATCCCAATAATGTAAAAGAAAACAATAATAGACTCAATATGTACAAACTTCACTACCGTAACACTTTTTTATCGTGATGAAAAATACCAAAAATTTAGTGTCTTGTATAATAGCATAATACGAACAAATATTCAGATAGCTTTAGCTTAAAAAATACACTAACAAGTTAACTAAACTCTTTATATATCACTTTTATCACTAAATCTATTGAATTTGTCATCCTTTGTTACTTCTAAACAGCTCTACCAACACCGGCGTAAGACTGAGAGTCGCTTCTTCTTCTGCGTTGCTGTTACTAAGAAATACTGATACATAAACATCTACAGTGCCCTCTAGCTGTTGGTGTATGGAGCCATTTGGGGCAAATTGGATTAGATTAGAAATGGTTTATTTCAAGCGATCAAAAGAAAAAAGTAATTAATACAATCAATAATCAGAAGTTTACATCCATAAACACACATCAAACACAGGATAACTAGACAGTAAGAGATTGCCTGAATGGGAGTGAGAGGAAGCGAACTTATATAATCCCTCCCCGGCTCGACCATACCATCACATAAAACAACTTGAAAAATTCAAGCTGAAATATTTGTGTTTGGCTAATAAAAAATTAAAGGGTTTGAAACTTTATTTTTGAAATTTCTGAAATTCTAATATAAACTTTATTCATTTGGGCTTCAAATTTTCCATCTTTAAGTTTCCAATCTCAACATTTCAGTCTCATAACAAGTTTTCGGTTTCAAATCTGACTCTGATTTTGAAAGTTTCTAGAGTCAGTGAATGCACCAGGACTGAAGTTACCACCCTCATTGGTCCTTCGTATTAGCCCCGCCTCTACATGCCAGAACAGGGCAAAACGTTTCAGATTCTAAACTGAGAAAAAGTGTTTCATTTCATTTTGAAATTGAATTTTTTAGCTTTGAAACTTAAAAACAGAAAAATTGAAGCTGAAAATAATTAAGTTTAAATTAGAATTGGAGAAAGTTTCATACACTTCCCTTTTCTTTTAAGCCAAACACCAATTTTTCAGTTTGAATTTTTAAAGTCCTTTTATTTGGATTTCATAGCTTATCGGTCAGTTTCTTTGAGAAATAAAGTATTTATTGTTTGTGGAGTCATTGCTTAATGGAGGGAGGAGGGGGGTGGGTAAAGGGTGAACTCGGTTTCTCTCTTTTTAGTGATTTTTTTTCATTTATCGTCTGTTTCTGTTTTAACTGTAAAGCACTTCGAGCTATAGCAAAGAAGCGCTTCTTTATAAATAAAATTTGATTTCATTTGATTTGATTGGCCAGAAAATGACTCCATATCGTTGTTTTTTTTAAGCCATAATTAAGTCGCACCACGGCTAAAGTATTAAAAAAAACTGCAAGTTATAGTCAAAAATGGCGGTACTACGGAACTATGGAACTGGTTCTGTTTGCTGCGACGCCACTAAGTTAAACTTACAGTATTTTTGCCCCTCCTCACCAACCATTTAAGTAGCTTGCATGTGCTTTAAAAATGTACAATTTCAAATGTAGTTTATTTTTTAACAGTTCTATTTGCTTAAATAGTCATCTAGAAGTTTTTCTGAATTTAAACTTGAATTCTGCTAAAGATCACATGACGTTTGCCAAACTGTCCCACCTGCAGGGTCTCGGCCAACCTGTGTTGCTCCCAAATGAGAGCTGCAGAAAAACGTCTCAAACAAACAAAAAGCTGTAATCCCTGTGATCCCACAATGCACCACTCAGCTTTAAATACTCATTCTCACCCAGATTTCATCACCTTTTTATGCAGGCATGGACAGCTTGTTAAAGACTGCATGACAAACTTGAGATCATTTAACCGTAAAGTGCAGACAGGAAAGTTTGGGGGATCAGGAAGTGGCTGCTAGCCAAACTCAAACCTGAGCCGACTGTGGCAAAAACTGTCAGCAGGTGTTGGAATTACTGAACTCTAAAAGCAATCCTTAAATCATTATGATGCTGGGTTTTTTTCATATTTCCTGTGATTTACTGGAGATTCATCTCAGCATTTTTTTTATCTACTCAATTCAAGTCCACAAAAATTATTTCAAATCTTTAAAGAACATCCAGTTTTAAAGCTTGAATGTGACAGAGATGAACACTGGAGTCCAAGGCTCCAAGTCACCGATTTAGAGTCCAAGTCAAGACTTAAATGTAACTTATGGGTTTTAAACGACACTTAAAAACATCATGGTCATGAAATAATTTTTAAAATAGGCAGATGAGAAATTCCACTGCATTTAGGAGCCAAACAATTGACAACTATTTGACTTCTGGACTCAAGTTACTAAAAGCAGATGCAGTTCCCTAAGCATCCACTAGGGGTTATAACACAAATAAGTGAGTCCCAAAAAGTGAAAATTTAACACAAATCTGGATCAATGAAAACTTTACTGATATAAGAGGCTTTGTTACTTATCCATTTCAAAAGTGTCAAATGTGAGAACTGGTGTAGGTGTGGTCCTCTGACTGACAGGTAAAACCCTTTACAGGAAGTGTAACAGCTATCAAGCTCGTTTGTGTCACATATTGGTTAATTATTTGAATTAAAAAAAGGTTGGATCTCCCTTTTCCCCAAAGCGACAGAGATAAACACAGAGGAGTTCACTGAAACAAGCAGCTGATAAATAAAAATTTCAAACTGCTGCTGTAAACTAGCAAACTAAATGCGTTAACTAAATTTTGATGTAAAGTAAGCATTCTAAAGTGATTAATAATGTATATATATATACATAACCATACTTGTACTCAATTACATGATTTTGACCTTAAAGCACAGGTGTTGAACTCCAGGCCTCGAGGGCCGGTGTCCTACATGGTTTCCAACCAACCTGCCTTTAAAGCTCCTTATTGGCCAAACACCTGATCTGGTCATCAGCAGAAGATAAGTCAGGATTTCTGGAAAACCAGCAGGACGTCGGCCTTTGAGGCCTGGAGTTCGACACCCCTGCCTTAAATCAAAGTGAAGTCAAGATTTTTCAAATAATTTATTTTATTTTGAAGGTTGCTGAGGTACAGATGGTCAAACGTGTAAAATCAAGTAAAGTATGACTTTTATAAACTTGTAGTTAATTTTTTCACAGAATTTTCATAAAGGCAGCAGTCAGGCGGCAGTCAGGCGGCAGTCAGGCAGCAGTCAGGCAGCAGTCAGGCAGCAGTCAGGCGGCGGTCAAGCGGCGGTCAGGCGGCATTTAGGCAGGAGTCAGGCAGCAGTCAGGAAGCAGTCAAATGGCACTCAGGCGGCAGTCAGGCGGCAGTCAGGCGGTGGTCAGACGGCAGTCAGGCAGCAGTCAGGCGGTGGTCAGGCGGCAGTCAGGCATGCAGAATGGCCTACTTCATCTATACCTCTGGACTACCGGACGGCTGTTGGCCAGTGGCACTTGATATGGATGTCTCCCACCGGAGACATTTACACATTGTTCAGTCAGAGCTGGACAGATCTGTCCTGTGGTCGCTTAGCTGTCGCCCAGTTGAAATGGCATCATATCTGCCTGTCACTGGACTGCCACCTTGAAATGTACCCGGGCAGTTACTGACCATGTCAACTTTTAGAGAAAAATCATTCGGTATTCGTAAAATTGAAACTTTTTCTTAAAACCTCTGCGGCTGAAAAACTTGCATTTAGGTCGCCACACATTGGCATTTTGGGATATGTGACGGTGGTCTTAAGCCTTGCTTCCACTGAGTGGTCCGGTATTGAGAGTTTACATTGTAAAATGGACCCATTAAACTGTATCGAACCGTACCTCATGCAGGCCCCCATGGGTTGTAGGTCCACTGAAAAGTGATACGGAACCATTGGAGCGGAGCAGCTGTAGCAACTCGTTGATTGGCAGAAAGCGATGATGACATTAATATTTTTTTTACTCTAAATGTATTTGAATCAAAAGTTTGTACTCAAAACTTCTAAGAGATTTGTTAGAGGAAACAGCATACAAACTTTTTTATCATGAATGAGAATTTTTAGAAAAAAAATAGCATCTCTGAAGAGAAACATTTGTTAAGACATTATGTGATCTTTGAAAACATGTTTAAAAAAATCTAAAGTTAATCCAACAAAAGGTTAGAGTTTGACAGTTTAGGGGCATAGTGGGTTGTGTCCAGGTGGACAATTACTTGGCACTTCCTGTCATTGAAAGGATGCTGGGACTCCACTTTGCAGTGAAAGCTTTTGTGTATTTTTAACCCACAACAGCAGTGTGTGTTTGAGACTAAACAAAAAGCCTCTCTGTTTTTCCTCTCGTGGGACCAATCAGCCGCTCTGCAGCTGTACGTCCTGATGACAAAACGTCCCTTAAACGCACAGGACGCGCATAGATGCACACAAACCCACTAATGTCCACCTTTATACCAGAACCCTCTTGAGTGCGTGGAGTCGCACACGTGCGCACTGACCTCTGACCTCTTTGACCCCACAGCCCCTCTCAGGAGGCTTCAGCTGGACGGCCCTGAACACCTGCCTCTCATTTCAACACAAAACCTCACAGTGACCAGCGGCTGCAGAAAAGCCAGGAGAGTTCCACGGATCGGTCACGGTAAATGTATTTATGGATGAGATGGATTTGGATGTCCGACACAACGGCCAATCAGAAACCTGACTTTGTGGTTGTGTTTGCCCCCAAAATTTACCAAGTAGTCTAGATTTCTACAGGAACTGTGACACGATGAACCCAGAATGGAGTGAGATATTCAGGCTCAGCTTTAATAGAAGCTCTGGTAAAGATAGAAGAACATGTCTTGAAATTAGATCTCTAAGATCAAATTATGGACCATCAAAAAGGCTGTGATCAAGACTTGATATGAAGTGGACCCTCCAAAACTGGTTGGAGAGGGTACGGACCATTTAGTCAATGGAAAAAAATGACATTTCAACTAAAACAAAAAGAAAAAACTTAAAAAAGGGGGGGAATTGTTGTTTCAATATGTGGTAAGTCAAATAAATTGAAGAAATAATGCAGCATCTAAAGCTTTGTATAAGCTAGTAGTAACAAAACAAGTCCATCCTCTGATGTTTTTGTCTTCCTTTTCCTTTTTTGATGTCCATTTTTCTTGATTATTGTTTATTTAACTGTTGGTGTATATGTTCAACCTTGTTTTTGTCATTATTAAAAAAAACAAGTATAAATAAAATAAAATTAAATAGAATTCAGCTCAATTTGGCTCAATTCAACTAAAAAAAATACTTGATAACCTGCAAGAGGAATAAAGAATTAAGAGCAAAAAAAGGTAAATACTTAATAACTACATAAATCTGATTGAAATACATTGGTATGAATTTAAAGTTCCATATTTTAATATATTATAAAAGTGTTCTCAGTGTTTTCTTTAATTGTGATTATGCTGTTTTTATCCCCCCCAAAAAAGTCATTTTCTAGGACCTAGTTTCTGCAGAGCAGCAGGAGTTAATGAGAAATTCCCTTCTGAGTTGTGGTGGGACTGTTGATGCAGAGCAACCCCAACACACTTTTCCCTCGTCGTCGCTGAAAGCTCTCTGTTTACACACTCTCCCACTAGCTTACAGCCCCTAACAGAATGGAGCAAAGCAGAGAACTTATGGATCACCAGATGTATTTTCTACATCACAATTGTGCTCTTTTTCAAACAGTATTTTTTGTTTGCTCCTCAGAAATGCAATTTTAAGCATCATTTTCTTTACATAAAAAGAAAACTGCCATAAAGTGATTTTAAAAGCATGACAAAACACTATTAAAAATCGCATTTTGTGTTTCTACTTTGACTAAAAATTGTTAGATTTGAATTGCAGTCATTGCAGGATGAACACAATTTACATCTCAGTGATTTCAGGAC
This sequence comes from Oryzias melastigma, assembly GCF_002922805.2. Taxonomy (NCBI): domain Eukaryota; kingdom Metazoa; phylum Chordata; class Actinopteri; order Beloniformes; family Adrianichthyidae; genus Oryzias; species Oryzias melastigma. Next base: position 24,019,542 of record NC_050525.1, on the reverse strand, counting down.
AAATCTTAATACATTTAAAAATGATAGAAAGCCATAAATCCATTAAGAATAAAGCTGAGTGAGTCAGAAGTTTTGCCACTGAAAAGAATAACATCTTAATTATGAAACCCAAAGCAGCTGGATTTTATAATCCAAATATCTTACACCTCATCACTCAGTCGGACTAAACTAAAGCGCTTCTGTCTAAATAATACGTCTTCAGACGTCCCAGATGTGACAGAACTTTGTGATTCGGGTTGATAAAGTTGTTTTACTTGATCAAGAAACAAATATCTAGATAATTAAGCTGCCGTTCACTCCTCAAATGCAGCTTTAATGAAGCCCAGGTTCCTCCCTCTGCAGCTCAGACATGACCCCACCCTGTTCTGCTGATGGAGCAGCGAGCTCACCTCCACCATAAACCGGCGACAAAGTAGCAGCTCTTAATTGTTGAGTTTAACGCCTGGTGATTACAGGCGCCCATAAAACTTCCCTCTGACAGAGAAAACCACCTTCCCCTCACTTCTCTGCGGCCACACAGGGCGCCAGCGCCAATCAGCAAGTCTCTTTTTTTTAACTCTGTGTTTTTACAGCCCAGAGGAGGAGGAGAAGCCTCCTCTCATTTGGCTAATGGAGACCAATAAACTCCGAGATTAATTGAACATTTACAGGCAGGGGTGGAGGCAGACTGGGTGAAGTCTGGATCAGCTGAGCTTGACTTTGAACAGTCTGAGGCGTCCCAAAATAGTAAATGTGAAACAATGAGGGGCAACAAGGAGGTACAAGAAGAACAAACACATTTATTCCATGGACTAAAAATAGTAAAATTGAGTCATGACAAACAAACTGATGACATGTGGGGCCGGTTTTTCCAACTTCTTGAGTGTTTTTCTGTTTGGAGACTTTTCAGACTCATTCAGCATCATTTTTGGAGAAAGAAAACTGACTTTATCGACACAGGCTGAGCCAGACGATGCTGACATTCAATGAACTAAAACCAGATCTGAACCATTAGCTAAGCAGAACAGGAATTGAATAGGTGGGACATACGAAAAGACCTGATCAATATAGGGAAAATCCAGTTGATTTTCAAAATAAAATGCCATGTGCAGACAGGTTCAGATCTCGTACTGCCTCCAAAAAGAAGCCGTTGTAACTGCACCCCATTTCGTCCACTCTCAAGAGTGCAGTGTGAAAGCAGACAACTAAAGGAGATATAGTTTTTGGTAGCCCTCTAAATCACTGGTCAAAAACCAAAGGATTTCAAAATAAAACAAATCTGCATTTAACAAACTAAAAATATGAGTTTTCACTCCAAATATGGATTTATTGTGACAGTTGTTCCCACACACCATAACAATAGTGCAGAACATTCAACAAGCGGATTTCTACTGTTACAAGAAAGCTGCTAATAAAGTTATTCAAATGATAGATTCATGCTTATGATTTTATTTAGAAAATACCAGTTTCAAATGCTGTTTTTTTCTGTCTTACCTTAAAAGTAGTATGAGGATGAAGTTGGTGGCAATTTTTTTTGTTTCCACTTTGACAGTTATGGATTAATGGAAAATCTAAATCCCATTTTAATGAAATCTAGAGTACAAATAAAGTTTAAAGCAGCTGCAAATGCCTTACAGAGGATGAAGATAATCAGACGCCAACTTCTGTCCTATACGGGCCGGTCCATGACAAGACTGTCCGACATCAAACAGGTCTGTGTTCTGATCACCCAGACACAAAAGGGCTTGTTAGTATTCTTAGTATTGAGGCCTGAGGTCACAGAGGTCTTTCTTTCAGTCGGAGATGCTCATCAAAGTTTTTGTCTTTCAGTCAGATGCCTTGAATATTGCAGTTCTTAGCTCTTCTCTCTCTGTTTCTTTTTTCTTATTCCTTGATTCCTTTCAGCAAATTCTGAATTCGTCAAATAAATCGCCTTGAGATGAGAAGGAGAAAGGGTTCTTCTGCAGAAGGGACTGCTGTGTCACATAAATGGGAAGCTAGATTTAATTGAACCTTTTCTGGAAGTCCGTATGAAAACGCCATCGAATGTGTTGAAAACGGTCACTGGTTGACATGTTTTCTTGCAGGTTTTTTTTTTTTCGTCGTCCACTCGGAGGATATTGAGATTCTGGCCTCAGGCTAGAAGAGCCCGCGGTCCTTAAATCTCTGTCATGCACAGGAAAACATCCTCCTGACTTCCTTTATGATCCGTTTGATCACAGGAACTTCTAAATGACAGGAGATTATTTCCTGCAGTACCAACATTCAAAGTGGCTTTTATGCCGTTACAGGAACCTTTGAAATGCGTAACTCTGGAGGAACGGCAAACTACCTGAGGAAAATCTTTATCACTTTTCTAGTTGTACAAAACATATTATTGAAACATTTTATAACATTCGGCAACTTTAACTGGGTTTTGTTTCTGTTTCGTTGGAGTCTGTGTGGTCGTGTGGCCAGAAAGTCATTTTAATTTGTCTCCAGAGCTTCCTGAAATGATGGTTTAATTTAATATCTTGATCTGAAGCGTTTGGGCTAAGTTGATCTTGGCTCATTCAAACCGGATTTTTGTTCCTGATCTCCTTTTTGTACTCGTGTGCTGCTACTTTTTCTTATTTTTAACCAGATTATGATCTCGACACCTGTTTGGTTTCTTATTTTATAAGTGGAAATGTTGGACTTTTGTCTTTCCATGTCTTGATTGAGGTTAAATGTTGCCTAAATATAAATGTTTGCTAAAACAAAACATAGAATTAACTGGGATTAAATCCAAATTTTTGCCGCTCAACTAGGAAACTACAGTTTAAGCTTTAATGTTATTATCAATTAGTTTAAGACAAATGGTTGCTTATTTAGTAAAAAATAGAATTAGAGACAACAGAGTAGTTAGTTGTAAGATAATGATCGACTTGTAAATTTAGAGTTACTTTAAAATAGAATAACCAACAGAGAAATGATTAGCAACTATTTGTTATCTTTAAACTAATATTTTGGACAAATTAAAGTCATCTACGGAGTCCATCTAGTCCAAAAAACATGTAGCCACAGAATAGCATGAACAAAATAGGCTACTAAACAATCATTTTAACATAATGTGGGGTCTGTTAGAATAAAAATAAAATATAAAGAAAACTTCAGTATGATAGAGTTTTTGGATTTATTTACCAAGCTGTCAAAGGGGACGTCATCGTGTCAACAGATTAATATTTTGTTTGCACAATGTTGTTGTTGTCCAACACTCTGAAGTGATATGGAGAAAGGGTTTTAAAATGAAATGAGGCTCAGGTGGTCTGGGTAAAGTCAACAATGTATTGACAACAATGTATATAATTCAACTTTTAAGTTAATAAATCCATCATTAACAGATTTATAAGTCAAAAATAACTACCAGGATAGTCACAGTTTGTGACTACTTCAGAAACTATTCACCTTTAAATTTAAAATGTTTTATATTTACACTTTGCTGTCAGTTAGAGGCGGGAATCTTGAGGCATCGATTTAATTATGAAACAGTTTTCAATCATCTGGATTTTTTTTTCAGAAATGTTTGTCTTTACTTCGAGAAACTTGACCAATGACTTACTTTTCTTCACCAAAGTACATTTTTAAGTAAGAACAAGATTAGTAAACTTGTTTAGCTTTTATTGAGAACATAAACATTCTGACATGAAAAATATTTCGTTTGATAATCAAAAATCTTTCACAGCATCAAAAGGGAAAAATGTTCCTGGAATTCAACAACCTTGAATAAGATAATTTTACATCATTAGACCAGCTTTAATGAAACGCTCTTTAACTTACATCAAACTAAATAAATAGTGTTCCCTACGTATTTAATTTTGGTGTGACATAAACAATCGTTTATGGATCGTAATCGATGCATTTAAATAAGTTTACTACTAAATGTTTCTCAATCTCAAACTTGATATTTTTAAGCTCACAAAATGTGACGGCCTAAAAACAAAATCTGTCCCCGCTCAGACTGCGGGGCATGTTTGTGCACGCACACACACACACACACTGCCATTGTTGTCCAAGCCTGCTGCTCCAAGAGCTGCTGACGGCATCAGAGCAGCACCAGGGGCCACGTGCAGAAACAATGCTGGAACCACGCATGAACTACTTCCTGTCTTCACACTCCAGCTTCCTGGAGCAAAAATGCACTAAAGTTTTTAAAATTTTCAGCTAATAAGCACACAGTGACACACATTTACTCTGATGAACAAAAATGTAGATTTTTAATCCACATTTTTATAATAAACTCCTGTTTTATGGGCTTTTTGACTTCTTTAAAACATAAACTTTACTTTTCTTTGCTCAGATTAAACATCTGAAAGTATTTGTTCCATTTTGTTGTTTATCAAATCACCAAATAAACTGTTCTTTGCTAACAACTATTCTTATTTTTACCTTTTTTAGATCGTATGATTGTTTAGAGTTTGTATTTATTACCAATTAGTACCAATTAGAAAATCAGGTTTGAGCATAAAAATAATACCAATAAAGCTGCAGAGTTTCATGCATTTGGTTCCAGGAATCTGGACACAATATTTTTTTGCTTTTATGTGAGAAACGATGTAAAATTTTGCCTCAAAGACTCATGGGAAAACTGCTCAACGGGCTGCACAGATGGGAAAGTTTTCTGGTATTTTGATTTTTGACAAACAAAGCATCAAAAGCTGCAGAGCAAATGAAAAGCCCCACAGCAGCGCACTGCACACCGCGGTTTGCCCTCTAATTTTGGCAGCGTGTGATGTTTTCATTTTCTTTCATTTCTACCCTCATTTTATTTTCCAGTTTACTTTACTGTCCATTTCGAGCACAAAGAGCCAATTGTGCAGCTTGGTACTTTCAGGGTTTTCCTCTAATCAAATGTCTGTTTAGCAGCGATGGGAGGTTTTAGCTTAATGGATCTGGAGGAAAACACTTGTGTGTTGTAATTTTATGGCATCTTTGTGAAAGCGGTTCTTGAGTCCAGGCTGAAGATGCCTTCTCATTAAGTCGGGGGTGCTGGGCCTTATTGTTGTGCTAATCAGGCACAGATGTGGACACCCCGACTCCGGAAAATCATCCAAGCAGTTTTGACAGCAGACGCCTCACAGGGGAGAGTGGAGGGGGAGCGAAATCCTGCAGGGACCATCCTAATTGTTTTTGACGGGGATGCATTCCAAATATGTACATGCGTGAAAATGAATTAAGCCCGAGCTGTCAACCTCTGAACTGAGATATTATGATGGAGGGGAAGAGATGGACTTCATTGTCTGGGAAAGGGAAGATTTTAAAACGCAGATTCCTGGGAAGCATCAGGGGATCAGAGCTCTGATCCTCACAGTTATTGTTGTTCTTGTGTCCTGGACAATATTCGGAGGAGGAATTTTTTTTTTGGTGAAGCGAGGTCATAGAGAACAGATTCACACACCGTCTCATACCTGATTCAATCTTGTTAATTTCACGATGAAACTAAACCAGTTTGAAGGACCAAAATGCTTGATGAAATGATGTCATCATTTATTAAACTGATAAAGAACTAAACCAAAACCCCAAATGAAAATGGTCACCAAGTTAAAGCCAGGAGAAACAATAAACTTGTTTATATGCAGACAAAAAAAATCAGATCATGAGCTGATTTCTTGAGGAACCTGATTTTTTTAAGCAGCTTTGATATCAAGATAATCCATTGATTGTATGAGATTTGGATTTAGGAATTTCTCCCCACTGGTTCCAAAACGCCACAAATATCATTAACTTCTATAGAGAAATAAACAGCTATTAGTCAGTCATGTTTATCAGAGTAGCCACTCTTTGTCTCCTAGCTTTTTTTAAACATGCTCTAGCTAATCCTAATTTTTTTTTTTAGTAAAAGTCATAAACTAACCAATAAGATGCCTCAATAAAAGTATGCAGTCTCACATTTATGGATACAGTGTTTGGCGTGTAGCCCGCTTTCTAGTGGTACGCTGTAAAAAATGAAATATTAAATCAATTAAAAAAAAGTTATTTAATTTGCTACAATTAAATGTATTGGTTTTCATCAAATACTATATTAATTTAATGGTTTACTCAACTTAAAAAATTGATTTTTGATAAAAGCTAATATGAATTGATCCAATATTTCACTTTTTACATCACTTCCAACAAGCTCACTCCTGATTGGTGAGAGTGATTGCCATAGAAATGTTGGTTCAGATCCATTCAGACCAATCACTGCTTTGACAGCATCTGACTCAATATGGCGGCTTCCATATGTCGAAAAAATTAAACTGACTTAATTTGGATGACATCACTCTCATTCGGTCCAGGTCTCTAATACAGTCAATGGGGAAGCAATATATCAGATTAATACTCCACGTTGTTCTTAAACGAAATGTTGCTGTTTCCTTCTGCAGGAATTAACTTTAAAGTAATATAGAGTTCATGTAATAGCTTGCAATTCTGAAACATCAATATTGTAAGGGATTCCTGTTGAAAAACTAACTAGAAGTCTATGGTATCGCAGTTTGGTAGAAATTTATACAAAACATGATTCCTATAACTGAAATGATAAAATATGAGTAAAAACTTTAGACTCTTACAGAAATATTTCAGGGCAGAACCAACACTATAGCCCCAGAGGGGCAGTTCTTAAGCAAACTTTCACCTCTCCACCACAAACGTTTGAATTATTTAATCATCACCGCACACTTACAGCAAGTTTTGAGTGGACACAGACACGAATGCAGCTTACATCTACTAACATTTGCCAATGTTATTTTCTATGGAAGAGTATAGTGACCTGGATATACTGTGCGTCATGGAAAAATAAATTTAAGTAATCTTTTCTCATGCTCTTTTAACCAAAATTTGAAACTTGTCAGCCTCCATGTCTTTGTTTTCATCTGCTACGATCAGAAACACATCTTTTTCAAATCCTCACGTCAGGATTATTTATTGTCAATTTCAGCTTTATTCAAACACAGGAAATAATAAACTGGTATCAGAGTGACTTCCTGGTCCTGCAGGTCTCCGAGTGGCATCCTTGACTTTGCTCAGCAGTCATCGGGATCGCTGATGGGCTTCACGTTCTGTCTTCTGCTTACACAAGCAGAGAATGAGGTGAATCCGAGCGTGGTTCCCCCTGAAAGAGGCTGATACTCTCACAGGTGTTTCTTCTCTCTGGGTTGTTGAACGCCTGACTGAGCCGCAGATTCCAAACATCCACGCAGACTAACTCCATCTTTGTTACGGCTGCTGTTTGTCTCCGAGACAGACGCAGAGGAAGGAGAACTTCCGCTTCTGTCACCAAGTCTTTCTGTCACTGAGCAGGAATCCTGCATGTTATCTTCATCAGGTGTTGACATAACACATTCTGCAGCTCCTTATCCTAGCCTGAACCATCACACGTAGTTTTAACTTTCCTCCTGAGACCTTACAGAAAGCCTTTGAGATTTAATCTGAAGAGTTCCTAATCTGGGATCTTGTGTAAACATGTAGGCGAGAAGCTACACCCTTTAATCAAAAGATCAACAGTTTACTGTTTTTGAACATTAATTACTGAAGAATGACGCAGACAAAATGCAAAACAAATATGACCATTGAACATTTTGCGTCAAAGTTCTCTTGGATTGTCGGGGATCAACGGAGATCCCTTCTGCTTTGAAATATTGCATGTTTCAGGTTTATGGTTTTGCACTTTACTTCAGATAATTTGTTTAAAAAAAAACAGCAAAAACAGCTTAAAGTCCCACTCCGTTCCTCTTTTGGTGTCTTCTAAAAGTGTTCCCAGTGGATTTTTCTTTAATTATGAATGTGGCGTTTTTAGCCATAATTTAAAACAAATTACTGTCCATTTCTAGGACATAGTTTCTGACCCGACTGGTTCCTCCTTCATCTGATCTCTGACCGAAGGGTCAAGCTTTTCCAGCGCCTGAAAGCAAACAGGAATCTCAAACACTCCGACAGAGTTCTCCAGAAATGCCAGTGTGAACTCAATGGTTTAATTAGCAAAAGAACGTCACAGGGAGGGCTGCAGTTTTCACTAGGTTTGATTTTACCTTGTGGAATTTCATCTCATGAAGGTTTCAAATTCTCGTGGTGTGTGGACACTCAGGAAATGTAGTAAGTAGGAAGTAAACAGCTGATACCTGCATTACTCTGGGATTTTTAGACTCAACGTGTTTCAGAAGAGATTATGTTGGAACATACATGATTGCAAAAGGAGAGTTGTAGGAAGTCAGATGAGCACCCAACCGAGATATTTTGAAAAATAACTAACACTCATCAATCTAGTCCGGGCCTCGAGGGCTAGTGTCCTACATTTTTTCCAATGAATCTCCCATTGAAGCTCCTTATTGGCTGAACACACCTGATCCAGATAGACAGGATATCTGAAAAACCAGCCCTTGAATCCTAGATTTGGACCCCCCTACCTCAATAAAAGTGTGTGGTGGTGCTGCTCCCCATGTCCTGCATTCAACATTTTTGACAGATTTTAGAGAAATAACTGCTTTGTGACGTCTGGCTCCAACATGGCGGCATCCATATCACTGAAAAATAGTGATTACATTGACTTGATTTGGTTGCAGACAGAAGTCTTTTTCGTTGGGTGATGTCACACTCACTAGGTCCAGTTCTCTTATGCAGTCAAAGCGTTTTTTGTACATGAAGCTTCAACATGAAGGACCTTCATCGAACTTCGCTTTTTAACATGAAGCTTTTTGGACACTTTATTCTGCAGAAACACTCCCAAACACTAGGGGGCAGTGCAGGTTCTTGACAAACTTTTACTTTGCAACTCATCATATTTTTTTTACTCTTTTATTGAAAACAGGAAGTAATTGCACTCTTTAGGCCCAATCTGAATGCAGCATCAAGATTCAACCTGCAGTCTATTCTAATTTTTTAAAAACAAACCCGTAACTTCATTATTATTATTATTTTTTTTTTTTACATGAACAGATAATACACTTTCATGCCAAATTAAAGCTAAAAATATGCCCAACAACTCTGCGTTCTCTTTTGGCCAACAGTTCAGATTCATTGATTGTCAGGATAGTCTTTTTGTGTTCACTTCTCAGCTCAAAGACTCATTGTTCGCTGGCCACAGTCTCCTTTCATGTGGACACAAGCAGCATTAAACCCGCGGTCTCATTTAGATTCAGACTCATATTATAATTAGGCCTGAAAGCCAAGAAAGATGAGAGATGCAGCATTCCTGGGGGATTGAGAGGCCATGTGGGAAAAGCAAACTGAGGTGTTAATCTCAGGAGAGAGCCCTCTTCCTCCGCGTCCCACTTTAATCCAGGGGGATAATTATTAATCCAACAGTTTCTCCAGTCTTTCACTGACTTTAAATAGAGGATACACCCCTCAGTGTTAATTAAAAACAAGATAAAACAAATGTGACAATGGCAGATGAATCGGTTGGTCATTGCACTGATAGTTTAAGAAACTGATATTAAAAAAAGCTTTCATTTTTATTTGTACCTTATTTATGAATACTTTTATGCTTCATTGTGTTGTGTGTGAATGTATTTGTTCTTGCTTTGAGTTTTTAGGTTAAACAATGTTCTTTTTATGTATAACACTTTACGTTGCACATGTGTGAAAAATACTTTACAAATAATTTAAAAAAAAAATATAGTCTCCAATGAGTGACATTCGCCAACAATTAAAATACATATGAAACAACAAGAACACAAGTCGATTTTAATCAAAAATGTATTTTGTGGCTGAAAATGTGAAGCTCCCAGAATGTTCTGAATCAAAATCAAACTCCTTTCTTGAAGAGATGCACACTTTAGGCTTTCTAACTGCAAAAAAGAACATACAACTGAAATATCATTAAAATATTGATGAACTAAAGAGAAAAGTGCTGCTTTTTGGTGATTTGAAAACTGAGGAATTGTGTTGGAAATTTGACAGGGGGCACCTCATGTCAAAAAGGAGTGAACCAGTTATACTGCGTTTACACTATCAGGTGGCACGCTGAACATTCATTTAGCATATGGTGTTCACACTGGACAACCAGGGCAGGGCTTCCTCTTCTCTTTCAGTTGTTTACTAGCGGATGTCGTCCACCTAGTTGGAGGACACATGGAGCGAAATTTCAAAGCGGTGCAAATCTCGTGAAGCTTTTTTTCATCAACAAATGAAAGCGTTACATAAAAAAAAATCTTAAAATGTGCATGAACCTAAGAGTTTTTAACACGGAATATTTACATGGATTTTTCATTGGAATGGTTGCTTAAACGCACGTGCCGAGAGTGGTGTGAACGTAACTTTAGCTGCAGATTTGGTAACAACTTCAGTTAAAAAAGGTGACTAAGTAAAAAGACAAAGAATCCCGGGACCTCCTGTGATTGAGATGTTCCCTCAAAGTTGGCCTCTCAATAGACTGCAGCATCTTCAAGCTTTGGAGGAGTGGAAGACCTCATGCGCTTAAGTTTTAAATCCCTCATCGTCTAACATCCCATTGTCCTCCAAATCCAGCCTACCTTTAGAAGAGACCTTCCATCAGCTTAGCAACAATGTGACCCATAAGACCCCCCAAGACAAAAAGCAGAGAAAGATCCTCTCTTTGCCCACAGCTCCTTGTCTTGGTGTAAAAGGTCTGATCCTGGGGAGTGAGAAGCTCTTAATCAGGAGCCAAACAATGAGGGCCCGAATCGGAGAAGAGGAGGGGAGGGATGAAGGGGGCAGGTGGACTGATCCATGAGATTATGAGATTATTATTAAACCTGCAAATTTGAAGAGGAGGAAAAAGGTAAAAAAACAAGAAGAAGAGATGAAAGACGTGAAGTTTTAATTTAAAATGTCTAGAATTGATTCATTTTTGTTGATAAAAACAAAAAAAATATTAACAAATGACAATTAAAGGAGCAACCACACATGTAAAAACAGTTTTCTGCTTTAAACAGTACAAAAAGTTAAAAGTGTGTTACTTTAGACTCAGTTTAAAGATTTTGTTATTAAATTACAGCTGACCAAGAGCTTAAAATGAATAATTATTAACCTCAAGAAGTAACCTGTAACTTTCAGAGATACAAATAAAAAGAAAAACATAAATTTAAGGAGGTATTTTCACTTTTAATTGTGGATATTATCCTGGAAAAGCATCGTGTGCATTTGTGGCTTGCCTGGAATAAAACTTATTTCTTGTTTTTTAGTCCAAAACAATCAGAAGTGTAAAATTTCATGACAAATTACAATAAAGTGTTTGAAATGTCTTGAAAAGGTTTACCATTTATTTGTGAGTTACAGATTCTTGCTCACATTTTCTACTTTTTGCCCACAAAAAATCTATAAAATAGTCACAAAATTGTTCACAAATCCTTTATAATTCTACCTGGAAGAGCAAACGTCATACAATAACGGAGATTTAGTTGAAACAATTCATTTGCAACAACAAAGTAATTTTGAGTAAAAGATAAAAAAAGTTCCTGATTTATGCATTTCCTTCAGTTTAGTTTGTTTACTAAGATATATATTTTGCATTTTCTCATTTTCAGACTCCAAAAAAACTAAATAATGTATAGATAAATAATATTTGTTTTAGAACATCAGAAAACTGTAGGGTTTGGAGCCGGGCTTAGTTCTTTCTTACTTTCACCTTCTTCTCATTTCAGGTGTTCTTTCTTCTCCACCTGTTTCTCATGCCCTCTTAGTAGATGCACCTGTGTTTAATTATCTTGTCTGTATATAAGTTGTATGTTTTCCTTCAGTCTTTGCCAGTTTGTTTTGCTTTCTACACGAGTACCACGAGCCTTCCAGCATTATCTCTTTATAAGAAAATAAATCCTGTTATTTTGAACATCCTCCTGAACTCCTGCGTTTGTGTCCTCACACACCTCCTGACAAAATCATTTGGAATGTCTCCATTAAAAGGTTTAAGAACATTATTTTATTGTAATTTTGGTGATGTTTTTTAAACCCTAAAAAAGGAAAATGTCATCTGATGAAACCAAGTTTAAAAAGCTTTGAGACATTTTTGAAAACGGCTCTTAAAATGTTCAAAACTTTGAACTATTTGGCCTCAATAAAAGGATCTGAGTCTGAACACAAACAAAGATCTGAAATAATTTTAGTTTTTGTGTCACTTTAACTGATTTGGCACTTGAGAAAGTAATATGTGGTACAACATTTAGAGTGAAATTCGTACAGAAAAAAGGATGTTTTGCCTTTTCAAAGAAAAAAATGTAAATTTTTGGAGGTTTCTGATGTTATTTTGTGTTGAATATCTTAAATTGAAGCATTTTCATAGCAGGAAGTGTTTCCATTTTCTGTCAGAAACACTTCGTTGAACTTATTTAAATATGTTAAAGCTTTTTCTCCTTTTTCTGAAAGGCTCCTGAAGTGGTGCTGCATTCCTGCTGTCATTTTTTCTAACATCCTGTAAATAACTTGATTCTAAGCATCCCGTTTTAGTTTCTTTACAGTTTTAAAGAAGTATTTGTTTTTCAAAAATAAAAATGTGTATTTCTTGAAGAATAAAACTAATCTCTTTAACAATTAGTGAAACCTGTTTGTTCCATGTTGCACTTAAAACTGAATATCCTCTGTGACTTTAGACCTTCATTACAGCCTTGTAAAGTGTAAAACTTATAGAAACAGGAAACGAGGAAATCCAGGAAATATCTTCTGCTCTGTAGCATAAATCCGTTTAAACTCAGCAGTCAGTTAAATTCTGCAAGAGTCAGTGGCTGTCAGGTTTGATCGGGAGCAGAATCTGTTTGTAAGAAGACTCCTGGGGGGGAATGAGAAGGTAAAAATGACTCAGGTCACTCCACATGAGGAGAACTAAAATTTCACTCCACTGGAGTCCATCAGGGAATTATTACAATCATTTTAAGTGCTACAAACACTAATAGCTCCATCATCTTTTCATCAATTTGTTCTTCACCAAACAGAGTGATGTTGGCAAAAGAAGGACATTTTGGAGCATTTACACAGATTTTTGATTGTTTTTTGGTGATGAATCTGTCTTAGTTTTAATATTTTAGGTCTTAACAACTGTAAGAATCAGAAATTAAATATAATTCATGTCGATGGTGAACGAATGGCTATTTTAAAATAAACCAATTCATTTTCACAGGGTTTGATTGAGATCATTGCATTCAAATTATACGGTATATTTTTTTGGTTCATACTGACGTGATGATTCATTTTATTCCTCAATTGAGGAGAAATGCAGACAAATATCAAGAGAGACAAACCCTTAGTAAGACTTTAGAGATCCTTTTCAATGAAAATCGTCTTTTTTAGTGTTTCTAACATGTTCTTGTAGCATTTCTCGGATAGAAAAAACATAAAACAATTTGAGATTTCTTAATTCACATCAGGAGCAGATGAAAACCAGATGCTAGAAAAAGCCCAGGTTACTAACACAGTTACTGAAATGGGCGTGCCAAGTCTCCTCTCGCCCTGCATGCCCTGACCCCCTCTAGCTTACTTCCATGATTTCTGCCTTACATTGCTTTGCCCCGCCCTCGTAAATCCTGACCAATGACCCAAGAGATCTTTAGTCACGTGGTTTGTTTACAAGGTTTGGTCCGGAACAGAAATCTCTGGTTGACGACAGACCAAACACAAGGTTCAGGACTCGATCCAGATCAACGGACTTTTCCAGTCTGAATATGTTCCAAGTCAATGGAACCAAGTAGTTCTGTCTTTCATTGGAGACCTGAAGAACGTGGCTTTAATGCAAGGCGGGGAAGTCTTGCTTCCTGACCCAATGTGGGGAGGGGGGTCAATTAGAAAAAGCTTCTGTGACACCTTTGATGTCTTCATAGCAGCTCTTTACAGAGCAACAAGCTGCATCCACAAGAGTCCTTCATCTACAGCTCCTATGATTCACCAAGAGGCTCACATGAACCACAAAAGATGAAAAAAAATATTTAGCAGCAGAAAAAAAAGAAGTGAAGAGGAGAAAATGGATGATTCCCGGCTAAGTGAGGTCAAGAGGAAGAGTAAGCTCACAGATCCGTTTCCAGCCTCTCTCCTTCTGTTTATTGAACTGTAATCATGAATAATACCTCCCATATGCAACACGTTACCGGATTTCCTCCAGAGTACAGCAGCTGGGAGTCTGCGTCCTCTCAAGCCTCAGTGCTGCAGTTAACCAAACACATGCCTGCACGAACATCCGGGGCCTGTCAGCGTCTTTGAGTTGTTACTTTGGAACAACACACGTCTGCTTCAATTATGTCTCACGGTGCTTTGTAAACTCCCATTTTATAATCTAATCTGCTCGTGCCAAAAGTGGTTTCTGTTTCTGTATCAGACTTCTTGGGCTTTCCACTTAAAGAGGAAATCTTGTGTGTAGACTCCAGACAAAACCTGAACCACAAAGCTGTGAGCTCCAAACCTCGTCTCTGTTTGTCCATGCTGCTCCTGGAGATCCCTGTCCTGCTTGTTTTAGGAGGTTCTCCGCTGCAGAACACCTGATTCAAATGAACGGGTCATTTTCAGGCCTCTGCAGAGATGAGCATGGGCTGATTGGTTCATGTGATCCAGATGAGATGAAGCGGGGAGGCATCTAAAACATGCGGGTCAGAGAATCCCGGGATCAGGGCTTAAAGCCAGCAGGAATGTGTGGAAAACTTCTGCAGGGAGTTTGTTGCTGAAATTAAAGAAAGTTAGAAGATCCACTGTTATTGTATAAACAGTAGCTGTAGCTTTATCCTCGATATATAAAATATGTTCTTAACAAAATCCAGTTAAAAAATATCCGCCCAGCAACTAATGACTATTTTTGTTTTTTTTTTACCATTTTTTAGCAGCGTTGGGATTATCGAAGTTATTTTAACAGAATCTAGATTTGCATTTTTTGGTGATGATATGTCACTTTTATTGCCAATTCCAGACCAAATAAACCAGTTTTAATGGATGAAATAAAATAAAAACTTCTGGTTTTAACTTAGTCAAACATTTTAGAAAGTCTGTAAGTGGTAAAAACGATCCACTCTGAAGATTATTGTGGTCTTAACTAGAGCCAGGAATCAATCAATAATAAAATAAATAATAATTATTAATCTCAAACCTGGAAAAAAATAATCGCGGTTAATCGCTATAATTTTTTTTTAGTCTCAGTATTTGCTGACCTCTTATTATTTGCAAATAATCACAATAAAATCCCTCACAAAACTCTACATTTGAAACATTTATTTTTGAATAGTGCTTTCAATTAATTACAAAACAATTCAGAATAATTGCAATAATTGCTTTTGTGTTGTGATTAATCACGATTAATTACAATGTTTTACAATGTAAAATGTATTTGTACAATATGGCACCGGACCATGGATCAAATGATCCACTTTTTGTTAAAAAGTGATCTTAACCACAAAAATAGCAAGAATAAAGTACTAAAAACCAATTGGATATTTATTTCTGTAAGTGACCATAGAATAAGCAGGATAATACCCAACAAAATCTTTTAACGCACACCGGAAAGCATGAACCACTGAGTTAAAGTGAAGAACTGTTTTTTCGATTAATTTGCGTTAATACACATTAACAGGTTAATTCTTCTTGATTAATCGAGTGTGTTAATGCGTTAATGTTCCCAGCCCTAGTTTTAACATGTTTTAGTGGCGTTTTTCTGATGACAAATAACATTTCTAAGGAAAATTAAGCTTAAAATGACATAGTAAGTTTTACTTCATTCAAACAATGTGAAAAAACTGAGTATTTGTGATATAGAAAATACACTACCTGCTTTTACATGGACACAAGTAATTGAAATAAACAACTGATCAGAATAAAAATGTGTCATGTAAACACACCAATCAGAATACTCTGACCGGATCAGACTAATACGGATCAAAATTTCCTTCCGATCGAGATAAGTGGGTTATGTCGATTGTTGATCTGATTGTGGCACATGTAAGTAATTTATTTCTTTTACGGGTTATTAGCGAGCTGGTTTTTACGTCATGCACAGACGGTGGGGCGCTCCAGAGGAGGCTTTGGACTGCCAACAGGACCTGAAGGCTGTCTCACACGAGCGAGCTGTGTCTACGAGCAGACACCAGCAGATATCTTTCTGATCTCTTACTACCTTTATTTACATCAGTGTCAGTACCTCTGTCCTTCTCTGGATTCAGTTTTTCACCAGATGTCTGTGTTTTTGTTCAACTGAAGCTTCAAATGCTTTGTTTTTCCTTTTGCAAAGTCACTACCTTCTCATGAAACGCTATCATTCCTTTAAAACACTTTTGTCTTTTCCTAAAGCCTGCAGTCCACTTCCTGTCGCACGAGTTTTAGCGTTAGCGCTGACGGCAGAACCAGCAGGAGACGTTGCTGTTGTGTATGAACATTAATTATGAAAGAATGGCGTTAGATAACACTTCCATGACAGCTTGAAACAGACCAGACCGAGAAGCTGGGAGTTCGGTTTGGTGAAAAACCTGATCTGCGACGCCTGTCTCTCATCAGACGTGGAACATAAACCCTTTTTGACTTTAAAACTCAGGTAAAACGTAGTGCAGAAAGGCTGAACATTATGAAAAGCCTATTGTGATTGAGTGTGTATCCTATTGCTACCATATTACCTTATTATGTGTTTCCAATCTTGATTTATACCTCAGAATTCTCATTTCTGGCAGGAAATTTGAGATTATTTTCACATTATCCTGTATTTTCAAGCTTAATGCTAAAACACAAGTGTTAGCAGGTTTTTATTATCCCATCACAGTTCTAACAATGAGCATTTTCCCTCAAAAGTCAGACCACACACACTTTGTAAGTACGTTCCCATCATTTGACCCACATGCTGTCGATCTGCCTGTTTACTGCATGCGAGCGGCCCGAGCAGCAACGTGCAGGGTCAATTCAATTCTGTAAACTTTACTGCTATTTCCCATAAAACAAACCGCAAGATGTGAGAAATCTTTACAAATAAAAATACAGGGGAAAGAAAAAAATCCCAGCGGGAGTGGAGTGCATCTGCTCCAGGTTATCAGTGCCAGCCTGGCTGTTTCAGCCGTGGCATTTGTCCCGCCCGCTTCAAAGCGGGGATGTGCTCCGATGCATTCACAGGCGGCCAAACAAATAATTAACAAAGTCAGCGAGATTAATTAAAGCTGCAGGGTTCAGGCAGGGTTCAGCCTTCTGTGTGAGACCAGGGCTGGACTGGGGAGCCGGCCCACCCCCCCACGTGATTAAGAAATCAAAGAAGAAAGGGAGAAGAGGCGAGGAACAACAGATGAAATCCGTCTTCATGTAAACAGCTACAGAGGGTGTTGGTGGCCTGCTTCCTGCTTCAAACTTATTCAGCTTAAATATATCACATTTTTTTGCTTAAACCTTGACATTCTTTCGACAACCGTAACTCATTCGTTTATGGAATTAACGTAATTCCAGCAGATTCTGTAACAGAAAAAAGCAGCTTTTTTGCCATAATTTACTTTAGTTGGCAAAGTATGCAAAACCATCCTCCTCTGCATCAGAATCAACTGATTCATGTTGATCGCATAAACCTTCAAGATTTGTGGCATGTTTAAGCCCCACTTTGATCATCTTTTGATCGATTGTAAAACTCTTCCCAGTGATCTTTGAGTTATAGTTATGCTGCTTTTAGACAAAAAAAAAAAAAAAAACACTGCTGTTTATAGGACACGGTTGTGGGTGGGACTGTTGGCGTGGAGCACTCCCCCTCCCCGTTCCTGACAGTTTGGAGACCACCCACTGTAGTTTCTACGTTACAAATAAGTTGTTTTTGAATGAATGAATTAATTAATTAATTAAATGGTCTATTTCAAGCAATCGGGTCATAAAACATGAAATAACATCACTTAATGAATCACAAAGATCACTTGAATGGGAGTCGAAGGAAGCGAACTTATATAATCCCATTTACTCTACATGAACTTTCAATATCCGGTTTTTCAAACTGCATTTTTTTCTAATTCATGATTTGAACAAAGAAATATTGAGAAATACACTTTTGAGCTTCATTTTTTTTCACATATGTCCTCCATCATCAGGAGAATTGTGCAAAAACACCAAGAACTCAATCATCGGAGTGAGTATTTGAAGAGTTAATCTGAAGAAATACTTGTCTGTCTGTCTGGGGACAGAATCCTCTGCTTTACACATTTCAAATTCACACACAAAAACAACTTTTTTAAGCTGCTAGAATGTTACTTTAACCAAGGACCCTTAAGTAATGTTTTGACTCTCAGCTGTAGAGTTTAGACACATTTTAACAATTCTGATTTTAAATATAGTTTGTTGCTTTGCTTGTGCTGGGACGGTCACACGTGTTTTAGGACGTGTTCACACTGACAGGACAGATAAAAATGAAGTTTGGAGAACCGTCCAATGTTCCTTACCTTTACCCAACAGTGGCTGGTATAGGCTCCAGCAACCTCATGACCCCCAAAGGGGTTAGGGGGGGTTAAACAAGATTGAATAAATGGGTTAATGGGCCCAGTGTGTGACAGGTTTTGCTCCACCCACATCAACAGTGAGCCGAGAATGGATAGTTTTCTTAAATTCGTCCACTTACCAAAAAGTAAATCCAAGTAATGGAGAAATGTAAGCTTTAATGCGATATTTTATTCTGATTAATGAGAAATTATGCGACAAGCCTTGAGGTACGCAAACCAAAAACTTCAACAAACTCCTTCCAAGCTGTTTAGAATTTCCTCTCTTTCCTATTGAGACAGATCAACTCCATTGAGAGTTTCGTAAGTCAGGTCAAGATATTTTTATGCAGAAGAGATTGTTCTAGTGTCATATCTGTTCTAACTTCCCAATACGTTATTCTGATTGATTTTATGGTCCCTTTTACTATAGCGAAGCCCTTTGTGATTTCATCTGAGAAGAGTGCTGTAGAAATAAACGTTTACGTACTTTACTAAGCACTGAACGGTTTTTGAAATTACAATGTAAATACGTTTATTTTTTTTTTATTTAAAATCAGACTTTCATAGGATCCCATTGAAAACTGCTCCCATTTGCAGCCTTCCTCTAGTGGTCTTTAAGGGAACTGCAACCTCGAGTACTTCTGAGTTTGTATAAAGTTTGGAAATGAAGCTGGTTTGTAGCAAAAAAGACAGTATAGACCACAAACTTAAAGAGTTAGAAAGCAACAAAAGTTGGAAAATGTCCAAGATGGTAAACGAGACACCGCAAGTTGTTACTAACTGCATCGCTAACGATCGGTATGACTAGCCGTTTTTTTCGTTTTTATGCTTTTTTCAGTCTTTGTTCTGGCAACATCGCCTCCAAGGGACCTACATTTAGAACTACAGTTTCTGGGTTTGTTCCGCTTTAGTCTTTGATTCCTTTCCAAGAATATCATATTTGAAACCAGACGAAGCCTTCCCTCTCTTACAGAGTGAAAGCAGCCTCAGTAGGTCTGATGCTCCCTTTGCTGAGGGACTCTGCTCCTCTTCGTCTCCTCCTCCTCTGCTTGATTTTGTGTTTTGGCAGCAGCACTCCCTGCATCACAAAGGCTCTGCTCCCAGCTCGTCCCATTGTGTTGCGAACATCGCAGGTAATGATTAACGTAAACACACAACAATGGGAGTTCAGAAGGCGACCAGTGTGGGAGTGAACGGACTTGAAATCGGGACGGAAGGCCGAAGCTCTGAGACTTTATTTTGGTTTTTATGATCATCATTATTGACTTTTAGGAAGTAGAAAAATGAATGGACATTTGATAAGATCTATGTTTGGGTTTTCTTGTGCATGGTCCCTAATTTAAATGAGTTTAATTATTTTTTGACCTTGTGACACCAAAGACTTTGTTATATAAGCTACCACAGAAAGTCTTAAAGGCATCTAAGTGTCCAAATTCAATAAATGTCAATTTTTCCTTTGTGGACATTTAGTTAATAATTACAAATAAAGGCGGAGGGAGCATTGAAACATTGAAATCATTTATCACAATAATTTCCATGTAAATAATTTCCTAAAGCTTGATCATCATCGGAGCTGCACAACAAAGAGACGGTGGACGCCTGAGGAGGAGCCTCTTCTGAACAGACAGAAATCTGAATATGAATGGATGTTTCTATGTTGTGTTCCTGCTGTGAATCAGGCAAATGAGCGACTGACCACACCTCACACATTCTTCCTGACCTTTCTTCCACCTCACTTTCCCTCTGCACACACAGCCTCCTAACCTCACCTCAACTGAGTGACAATTATTCAATCCGACACCCCCCGTCCCAATCTGTTATCAGCTGTCAGGCACCAACCGGCCCTGGTATTCCCCATTAACATCAGTATGCAGAAGGCTATCAGCGCTATCTGGACCTGAGGGCACCAGGATCTGCTCTGTCTCTGATGTCATCAGATAAAAGCGAGAGGAGGGTTTTGGTAAAGGAGGGGGGGTCAACTTCACGAAATTTGATTGTATTGATTAGTGATAAGAAAGAAAGCTGTAAGACCTTAGATCTTAAAGGTTCTGACTTCATACTGCTCAGTTTTCCTGATAAAATCTTTAAATAATGATATAAAATCAGATTTAAAAATTAGCATCCCAGCATAAATGATGGAAAAAAGATATTTTCCAGGTTGCAGATTGGAAATTGATGCAGAAATACTATTGAAGTTAAAATTACAACTTAAAAAGTAAATTACTAGTAGTAACCATGGCTAAAACCAATTTACATTTATGATTTTTGAGTTTAACTTTGGAGAAAAATTACATTTCTTCATTTTTGTTTCTGTGCAAACTGAAGTTATCCTCTTTCATCAGAAAAATCCAGAACAATTTACAGTAAAAGTTGCTGCTTCTTTGTGCCAGAAATAAAAATCACATTATTTTCTAGGTCATCAATGTTGAAAACCCAGCCATCATTGAAGGTATCTGTGACCTCACGTGTTCTTAAACAGTCATGTTTTCATATCATAGAATAGAAGTCAATAAATACAAATGTCCTTAAACTAAATGACAATTTAGCTGTTTTCATGGTTGTGGATAAGAAGTCAATCAATTATGGAATTGGGCATTTTATCATTAATCCAGAAATGTTTTATAACTGTTGATGTCCTCAATATACCGTAAATTGTTATGTAGTTTTCTACAAGCCAGTAGCTGACAATAATATTAATAATGTTGCATCATAGTTGCTGTGTTTTTTAAGCATTTTTATATTTTAATCATAGTAGTACAATGCATTTGATCAGATTATTGCAGTTATTTTTTCTTGATAAAAGGATGTGAATTATTTTATTGAATAAAATATAGTAAGTTTGTGTTGTTAATCTCTTCCAGCCCGCAAAATGAAAACTTTTAGCTCATTAAAGTCCCACTCCGATAATCTTTTCCTCTATTTTGAAGCATTCCCAGTGATCTTTTAAGTTTCAGCCAAAAAATAAAAAATAAAATTGTGTAGTTTTCTAGGACATGGTTCTTCGGAGCAGCAGTAGTTCAATAAAAATGTGTCTGTTTGCTCTACATTACAACAAGTTCAAACAGTATTTTTAATCTGCTCCTGACTCACTATGATTTGAATAAACAAATAGAGCTCAGAAATTCAATGTTAATCGTAATTTTCTTGATGAATGTCCTCCTTTAAAAATGAGTTAAAACATCATTTTCATCATTGTGTCTTCAAATTTAGATGTAATTTTAGAGTTTATATAAACTTTCTATATTTATTGTTTTATTTCTTGACTAATTTCTTAATATTTTAAACTGTAATGTTTTCTTTACATTAAAAGATGTGTTTATAAAGCCAAACGGTTTTGTTACTTCCTTCAATAAATCTGATAAAATATATTTATTAAGTTTAAATAAAGATTTTTTTGTAAATGTTTGTATCCAGATCTATTTGAGGTTTGTCATTGGCAGAATTAAGTTATTGGTCACTAGACTGATTTAAAAATAAATGGATTCATATTTTAGATTAATAGCTCAGTCTATTGAGAATATACTGAAGCTGGCCTGATTTTAAGAAGAGTAAATTCAATTTAACTCATTTTTTCTTTGATTTAAAAAAAATATCCAGAAAAGCTCCTAAATTTTCTGATAAATTTACATTTAAAAAATTAAAAGAAATAGAATTTTGGCTGTAATGCCAAACAGTCCAGTCATTAGTTCTTGGCCCATCTTCAGATCGTCAGCTAATAAAGCCCCCCCTCCATTGATGGTCTATTTACTTACACTCACAGTGAGGGTGTGTCAGGGGCCTTAATTACAGGGATCTTGTGAGTGATGTGTGAGCGTGAAGCCATTTAGGCCCCTGCAATCCTACCTGTGTTTCATTTGCACAACAACAAGGTTCAATGGCGTTAGAAGACTGCCGTCTCCTCCCAGCACACGGGAGTCTATTGCTGACAGCCTGATCCCCATTCAAGACCAACTTGGAGATCAACTTGAATCTGTTGTGCAGTCAGTAAACACACACAGGCTGTGCTCCTTCACCTCTGAGAATAAAATACGAGTTTCCTGGAACCTGACGATTTACATATTCACCACTCGCACTGACATAACCATCACTCTGCCTCTCAAATGTACCACTTTATTTTTGAGCACCTTCTTTAAATCCTCAGAAATGAGGACAAGCTGGAGGCTGTAAACCTGCAGCCCCACACACAAACACCGGCGCAGGACGCGACTGGCGCAGCGGCCGTCCGCACAGCGCCGGCTGGCATTAGCACGCCTCTTATCTGCTTTATGACTTCCACTAGAACTCGTTTATTTGTGTACTTTGACTTTCGCTGTAAAGCTCCGTCTGACCCGGAGCGGCACTGGGAGGTGTCAAAGGTCAAATCTGGAGTTTATTTCAGCACATAAATTTCTGCTCAGTACACTCGTACTGCGGGAGTTTGACCCACAAATAAAAACAAGCAGAGCGAGCGGCTTCTCTTCACCGTTTCGGGATCTGTTTGGAACTTTGGTTTGGCAGGAGTTTAGAGAGTCAGACATTTCCACGTGAGGCCCGGTGGCTCACTGATCTCAGGCAGGGATCATGTGACCACCACTGAGATCACTTTTTCTCACCTTTAAGCTTCCTATCAGCAAAAAAATACACCCAGTAAAAGCAAAAATGTCATTTTAAGATCATTTTTGACATAAGGGGAATGTAACTGAGGATGAAATGAACAAAAAAAAATATCTGAATTTTTAAAAAACTGATTATTTTTTAAAATAGGACAAAAAGATTCTGTTGTACGTTTTATAATTTTTACTCAAGTAAAATAATTTAGCCAAAATAATAAAAGAAAAACATTAGAAAAGCGTCATTTTTAGGACACAGTTTCTGCAGAGTGGCAGTAGTTCATTAGAAATGAGCCTCTGAGTCGTGTGTGACTGTTGGCATGTTGTAAGCCCACCCCCACTTCCCGACATTCATGTGCGAGCCCCTCCAACCAAACGGCAATCAATGAACAGTTCTGAGCAAGATGCCATCTCAGATGAGGAAAACAGAGACGTACATGGATCTATTTGTCTGCAAGAATGGAGTGGAGCAGGGAGCTTGTGGCTTGCAGCAGTAGCTTCTACCTCACATCTACAACCTTTTGATAAAGAAATACTCAGAAATGGAATGTTAAACCTAACATATGTCCTCCATCATTTAAAAAAATGCTACAAGAACATATTAAAATACCAAAAATATTTTTTTCTTCTGAGTGGGCCTTCAAAATGAGTAAATTTTGGTATTTCCAGATTTTTTAATCTTGTAACTACTGTTATATAACTTGGGGAGCAGGAACTATTCTGACACGTGCTTCAAGAAAAAAAGGTTGTTATTTCTTTTTATGCTATTTGTTTTATTGAACTTTCTTAAAGAGTGACAAAGTACAAAAAGTATCTTTTGAAGGCAAAAAAAAATGTAATTAACAAGAAAATATCACGCCCTAAGATTTATGTGCTGTGTGCTTCCCAAGTTCTAAATCCAACTAAAATCCAGTAAAAGCAGCTCCTAAAATCTATTTAACCAATAGGAGGCCAGAACTGCTGTACATCCATGTATCAAATATTATAAACACTATAATCTACACATTTACTCCCAACTCGCCGTATATGGACATGCTGTTTTTTTGCTGGCTATTCCTATTTAATCACGGGTCCCCAAACCTCTCAGTACTGGTGCCGGGTTATGGCACTGGTAACGGATTAAAGTTGGGGTACTTTGTGTTAGGGCACTGGTCCAGTACTGGTACTGGGCCGCATGGGTCCTGGTTAGCTTATAGATTCTTACCCTGGGTGTGGCGTGGTACCAAGCAGCGATATCGGACCGATACCGGTTCTGCCTGGAGGTTGGCGACCCCTGATTTAATGGGGACAGCCACCACATCAAAAAATTATGAATTGGGGACACCCAAAACGTCAAAAAGTGATGCAGCGGGGGCCCCAATCATGGATCCATATACAGCGATTTGGGAGATCAGCAATGTGATTTGCAAAAAGATCCATATGCATGGAGCTTTTCCAATAATTAATCCAATAATTAAACCAGAATCTTCCCATACAAAGGAAAGACCACCACATAGGCCCTCTATATGAATGTCAAGTCCTTAATTTGTCAAATTAGAGCATCAATGCTTCTATGCAAACATGCAGTTTGTTGTAGTCGTGCTGATGCGTCCTCCTGGTTTAATCAACAGACAATTGACAAACTTAAACAGTGTTTTTTAAATGATAATAAGCAAAAGTGCAGAAAAAATACTTGTACAAGTTTGAGAAAAAGTTACTTGAGTAAATGTAACGTGTTACTGCCCACTTGTGCCCACAGTCGTCTCGAAGGGGTTGCACCCAAAGTATTAAATCTCATCTTTAAGGGGATTAGAGCTGATCTGATAATGACTCCGACTGCTGTTGATGTTTTCCTGCTTTTATGGATGAAAAATGTTCAAATGGAGGAAGAGTGGACAGTTAGAGGAGCAAGTCTGAACACTTTTAACACATTATTGCTCCAAGAGTCCACATGTTGGAGCAGCGTGGATTCATTTTTTCCCTTCTTAAATGTAAAGTTTAATATCCGAGGAAAACAAAGCTTCCATATGAATGAGGACAAAAGGGCTCAGCGCGTTAAGCTGATAAAATACAGGATTTATCTTGATTCCGTTCTGCAGCTAATGGGATTACTCAATCTTGTTCTTTCATTGATGCAATTAAAACATGGAGGCGATTCCGCACGCGGGCTCACAAAAGCGGCTTAATTGAATGCGTCCTCTGAGCAATTAACGCGCAATAAAATACGTGACTTCATTATGAAGTGCTGTTTGTGTTATTACAGGGCGACTCTGAACGAGAAGTTAAACGACAATGAGGTTCTAGGAGGTTTTGGTGAACGTTTTTCCTGAATAGAAAATGTTTTTTGGGGAGGCAGCTGCTGATCTCTCTGCGCGCTCGTGGAGAGGAGGGAGAGCCCGGGGTTCCTGTGTGCCAGCTCTGCGGAGGGAAGGGGGTGTTTTGTGTGTGGGGGGTGACGGGGGTGTAGCCCTCCCCTCCTTCTCTCCTCCCTCTGCTGCTCCCCCCCTCTCAGCCGCTCTCAGACCATTGTTGTTGTGACTGCCATCCGGGGAGCAGCAGAGCGCCTGTGTCGGGTCTGGTGCGCGGAGGACGGTTCGCTCCTCTCAGCGCAGCTAAAGAGAAACGGACTGAGGAGGTCGAGCTTCTCTCCACAGAATCCAGTAGAAAGAAGTACAATAAAAATAACTTCTCTGCAGTGAGAGGCTGTAAAGTCTCTGCGTAAAGACGCACGAAAAGACGCATCCAAGAACGGCGCTCTGTGTGGACTCACTGGATCTTTTTTAACTTGAGACGCTGATTTCTGTCATCTTCTATGTTCAGTTGGCTATTGTAATCTGTGGAATTAGCGGTGTAGACCACGGACTTTGCCCTGAGGATCACATCTCCTCCAGCAAGTCTATATTCTCCAGCCGCCGATCACGTCGTTGGAGCTGCTTCGTATGGATTTATAACACTGACTTTTAACTTCCACCGGATATAAACCAAATCCTACTTTTTTGGATAAAGAGAAGGACATTTAAGTTTCAAAATGAGGATTCCAATATTCCCTCGCTTCGACCGGGAAGAGGAGTGATTTTCTCCCGCGGTGCCAGTCATCCTCAGGAGGACAGACCGGGAGGAAAAGGTGGGTGAGAACAGAGGAAGCAGCTCTTTCATTCATTAGTTTCAAGCGGTTTATTACAAAAAAAGTTAATCAGCTCCCAGCAAACTGCAGATTTATCTTCATTTTTCAGTTAAAGCATTAACTTTTTGTTGTTTGCGGACTTTTTGATTATCTGTTTACGCAACGAAATCACCTCTCAAAACAGGAGCTTTACAGATAAATGTGTGTTTTGCGATTCACAGAGACAAAAAGGGGCAACAGTGAAGCTCCGGTGGAGGCATTTGTCAGGGAAAAACAGGCAGTGTCACGAACAGCGGAGTTTGAACTTTGGCTCCGCGTAAAAACCAGAAATCCATTCGGATTTTCTCTGATTTCTTAGATGTGAGAAGTCCGTGTGGCCAGTTTGGCTTAAGAAACACTCAAAGTTTGCCTTATTTTTAAAAACGTTGTCTAAATTTGACCTCCAATCTGTCTTAAAAATCAAAGTTATCGGATTTATTGGTGCCTGAAAGCAGCGCGCACGCGCAGAAAGACATAAATACATGAGCAGAAACTGAGTTGAGTCACTCCTGACAGCTTTCAAGTTTACTGTGTTTTGTTAGGAGATAAAACTTTTTATTTGGGTTTAAAACTGGGAAAAAAACCTGATTTACATTATCTGGCTGCGAAGCTGAAAGCGCAGCGTAATCAACATCACAGGAGGACACAAGGAGGAAAATGTTTTCCTGTCCTTAATTGAGAAAGAATACGTTTCATTCAGCAACTCTATTCTTTAAACGAGCAGGCTGCGTGCGTGAGTGCGCGTGCTGGAGGTGTGTGCGCCGCCTGGGTGCCTGGAGCGCGCACCAGCGTCTGGCGCCTGTGTTCTGTTGGCGCAGCGTGGAACAGAAAAATCACTGTCACGTCCTCTCAGCTCTCTAACGGCCTGTCAGGGTTTACAGTCTGCAGCAGCAGCTTCACCTTGAAGGTGACTTTTCATCCACACAGACTGCTCCACTCAAATGGAAAAGAATGGAGTCACTTCTCCTGCAAAACCAACTAAAATGTGCAGAAATTTAGGAAATATTGCACTGCTAGAGCATTTAAAAATGAAGTTTATTCTTTTACATGACTCAAATTTGTTACAAAACTCATTTTAATATAGTTTTCAACATTATTAAATAATACAAGTACCAATTGAGGCGAAAAATAGTAAATTGGAGTCCACGGTTTGGATTTTTGTAACTTTATGCTGAAAAAACAAGCAGACAGATGAGTGTCTGCTCCTCAAAGCTAACCGCTCTTCTGGATTCTGCAGCTTCCTGGCACGTTTCAAGTGTTTTCCTAGTAAGGGCCCATTATCCCAGGACAGAGCGAGCTCCATCCATTGACAACAGGCAGCAACAGCCCCTCCTCTCCCTCCCATTAACAACAGGAGAGCCTGGACAATGTAAGGCAGAGGAGCGGGACAGTAAGCGGGACATCTGGTTGAGGATACAGCTGCACACAGTCAAAGGCGGCTCTGTCTGCGGCGATTTGTTTGTGTTTTTGCCATCTGCTGAAAAAAGTGAGCAAAAGAGTTTCCGATCAGCAGATAAACCCTCCGCCTCCTTTTGCAGGATCCAGGTTGCTGATGAGGTGTGTGAGGCCCGCTCCAGCTCTGCCTTTTTAATCACTGCTACGTTGGTTCCTGAAGATGGAGAGGGTCTGCTCGTTCTGGGTGCTGCTGATCTGTTTGGTGGACGGAGTTGCAGTCCGAACGGTTGCAGAAACGAGAAATAAAGGTACGTTTTATCCGTTTACAGGTGGGCTTTTTGGGTTTGTGAGACTGTGATTGTTTTGGGCACATTTGTGGTCAGCAAAAAGAAGTCCAGGTGAGAAGACACAGTTTGAAGCAGTGGTCAAGACAATGAAATCAGAAACCATGTTTTCGGGCCACCGGATCCTGCGGCTCAGAAATGTAAATCTGGCTGGCTGGATGCCAGCTGTGGGACAAAGAGGGGGTGGCAGGGCCCTTCCACTGGTGTTCTACCAGCAGCCACTCAAGCTGGAAACCAGTCCCACCATCCCCTTCCTGTGGAACGCACCTGCAAACCCCTGTGATGAGGCACAGCTGCAGGCTGACCTCCTCCTCACCGATAAGCTTCATTTTCTCCTCTGAAGAGTCGCTCTGGAACAGGTCAGGCCGCTTCTGAAGGATTGTGTAGCTTCCTGGCAGAACAACTGATCTGATAGAGCGGACATATTTGTTGTCTGTGTCGCTGTCGGGGACATGAAGAACATCTTTGTCCCGGCTCGGGGCTCCGCTGCCAGCAAACGGGTCGGCTGTCTGACCGGTCGGGTTTCAGCAGCTGAGCTGTTTGTTTGTGTTGTGTTTTGTGTCGTGTTTGCCCCCTCGCCTCTAGGTGACAATTCACACTCTGTGGCAAGTTCAACTGCAGGGCAGCGTTTCGGAGAGTTTATCAAGAGGAGCGGCTCCATATTTTTGGTCAGGATTTGATTCAAAGCAGCCTGTGTCTTTCAGTTTGTTTTCCTCGCTGTGAGCAGGAACCATGCCTGATTTTTCCACTTAGACGGTTTGCAAAAGTGTATTTGTTCCTGAAAGCATTACCTGCATGCACTCTGGGTGATTAGAGAAGAAGGCAGCACTTCACCGCCACGCAGGAACAGATTGCCTTTTCACTCAGAGCTCGCAGGAAGCAATCAGACAGAAAATTGCCCCGGAAAATTGCTCGTTTCTGAGTGATTGAGCAGCGGCCGGAGAGCCGGAGAGCACCCCAGCAGGGCGGCCGCAGAAAGTGACCCAGGGAATGAGCGGCCCCGGTGACACCACAGAACAGCTGGGTTATCAGGGCACTCTATCACCAGATCCTGGTGGCATTAAATGTCAGTGAGCGTTTAGGAACATGGAGCTTCTGTTGCCGGACCTTTCAGGGGTAAACTGAAACCCCCACGATGTGTCTGAGCAG
Source organism: Oryzias melastigma (assembly GCF_002922805.2). Lineage (NCBI taxonomy): Eukaryota > Metazoa > Chordata > Actinopteri > Beloniformes > Adrianichthyidae > Oryzias > Oryzias melastigma. The sequence continues at coordinate 23,990,600 of NC_050525.1, read as the reverse complement.
CTTTTGTCTTGTTCTGTTGGGTGATTCTGGACTCACTCGTTTTAATGGTTAAAGGAGCCAATTTCAGGTCAAATCTAGGTGCCGGAGTGATACCCTCAACAACGAGTCTTCCTTTTTTGTAGATTTTCAGGAGTCCAGGCCACTGATTGTGCCAGGTTACCCCAAGAACACCACAGTGGAGTTGGGTGGTCAGGCGAAACTGTTGTGCAAAATCCACAAGCCGGCGTTCACCAAAGTGCAGTGGCTGAAGTCTGACTCCAGCAGCACTGGAGCGAGCCAGCCTCAGATCAGAGCTCTGACGGTGAGATCGGGTCTTCAGACTCCAAAAAAACCCTCAGACTCACGAGTTTTCTGTTGCTGACTTGCTGTTTTCCTCATGCAGCCCCTGCAGAGCAGCTCCTCCAAAACAAAAACTCTTCACCTGTCCAACGTTACGTTGGAAGATGCAGGCGAGTACATCTGTGTAGCTGAGAGCAGCCACGCCGGGGAGACGCTTCAGGCCATGCAGACAGCGTGGCTGCAGGTCCTGCCTGGTGAGTCAGTTTAGTTTGCTTAACATATTACTTTTCTCCCCTAAATCTAAACTTATTTTTCCATCCACAGGAAGCACTTCCAAAGACTTAAATTCAGCAGAAATCATTTCAGGTAACTTCAAATCTCTGTAAATGTCCTCAGATGGAAGCACAATTGCTTCATTTCTCTCTTCTTCTGCAAGCAGAACTTCCCCCCAAAAGACCCTCCCTGCTGGCCGGTCTTCCTGAAAACACCACAGCAGTGGTGGGGAGTGACGTCCAGTTTCGGTGTAAGGTCCACGGTGACGCCGGCACTAAGACGCAGTGGCTGAAACACGTGGAAATAAACGGTAGTCGCTTCTCCTCCGAGGGGCGTCCCCACATCAAGGTCCTCAAAGTCAGTACCTGAAGCGCCAGAAATGATCTTAGAAGATCTCTTCCAGACGTTGATTGAACTGAGGGTTTCTTCTTCTGCTTTGTGTTACGCAGACAAGCGGGTCCGACTCTAATCACCGGGTGGAAATGGAGGTGCTGTACTTGTCAAACGTCAACCTGGAGGATGCAGGAGCGTACAGCTGCCGGGCTGAAAACTCAGCCGGCGTCGCTCTCCAAACCGCCTGGCTCTCGGTCATTCCAGGTAACACCACCTTCACTGGCATTTCCTTTAGCCTGTTGGTTTTTACTACACAAATTCATAAAATAGTTTTCACCTTTTTTCAGTTTAAATCACTAATTTTACATAGAATTAATCAACATTTAATTAAATCGTAAATCAAGACAAAGCGTGATTTTGAGAAATGCCCATTCCTATTCTACATCCAAAAATGAGTTTTTGAAAGTGTGTCCTCATCAACAAACAGGGACTTTTGACTTTTTGAGACATCCTCTGGGATGTCTGCTGCTGTGTGGGCTGAAAAAACCCTCCTCTGTTCTCTTCGCTCACTTACATGTCCAGTGAACCTTCACCGCCTCTTGGGTTTCCTCTGCTTCCACTGTCACACTGCAACATGTTCATTAGCTCCAGCCTCTCTTCTTCTGTGTTTCTTTTCTCCTCCTCTTTTTCTGGAGCGACTGGGGAGGGGAGGGACTTTGTAGTGTTAGCTCTGTCAGTAATCCACAGAGGAACCAAATAAAAAAAGAAAAAAGAGGCGCCAGGGGTCAGGTCATCGGGATCTTTGGTCTCCATGGTGATTTCATTGTTCTCGTATCCATAGATCCTGAGACGAGACGCACATGGGTTCAGGAGGTCGAAGTTGAAAGAGAGACTGATTTAGGTGAGCGGCATGTTTGAGTTTATAGAATACGAATAACCCACGAGGGAAGAGAGTGTCTGAAAAACACTCGTCTGGATCCTCCAGATGTTCTCGAGGACCTCAGGGAGGACACCACAGAGCATCTGGTGTTGGAGCCGGGGGACGTTCTGAAGCTGCGCTGCGATGTGAACACGCGCCGCAGTGCGGCGGTGACCTGGTACAAGGAGGGCGTCCGGCTCCTGGCCACCACACGCATCAAGATGCGAGGCGCCATGGCGGAGATCACTGATGTGACCTACGAGGACTCAGGAGTTTACGTCTGCACGCTCAGAGGAACCAAACACCCCGTGAGGAACTTCACCATCACTGTTGCAGGTTAGGACACCAACCTGCCCCTAAAATGGACTATCGTTTTAGGTTACAGATCAAAAGAACATCCTGGAGAATAGCGTCATGTTTGATTGTCTCAAGTAAATTTGTCAGATACCAGGTTTAGCACTTTGGCTAGTATCTCACTGGATCAAAAGTGAGCAAAAATAAGTTAAATTTACTAAATTTTTTACTTAAATCCCGCTGATTTCAAGAAAAATTTGGTCAACTCTAATACCTTCCCATCCACAATGTGAAATTTCAGTTTTAACCAGAAAATCGCATAATTTCAACCAATGAAGCTGTCTCAAGTTTAATATTTGTCGATTCTCATTTTTTCAGACTATTTAGGGTCCGGGGACGACGATGAGGACAATGGATTGGGGGATTCATCTGCTGAGAGTGACAATGACCAAGTTTACCTTTCTAGAGGTTAGCAGTTTCAAACCAACATCTCCCCTCCACATTGTGAGCAAGGCATTAATTGCTGATGTTTGTCTGCACAGTTCCCGTCTGGACTCACACCCAGCGCATGGAGAAGAAGCTGTACGCCGTCCCTGCAGGCAACACAGTCCGCTTTCGCTGCCCGGCCATTGGCAACCCAATGCCGACCATCCGCTGGTTGAAAAACGGGCGTGAATTCAGAGGAGAGCACCGGATCGGGGGGATCAAGGTCAGGAGGTTGACCTGCAGAGGTCCAGTTATGTCTTTTCATATGCTTTATCTGTCGCATCTTTCTTCGGTCAGCTGCGGCACCAGCACTGGAGCTTGGTGATGGAGAGCGTCGTGCCCTCGGACAGAGGAAATTACACCTGCGTGGTGGAAAATGAGTACGGCTCCATCTCCCACAACTATGTTCTGGATGTTCTGGGTAAGACACAAATGGTTTTATAAATTGATAGGCAGTGATTGTTGGAAACGACCACTTTTTGGGAAAAGGGGGACAAAAAGTGACAGGGACGTCTGACAATGCCCTCAAAATCAGGACTGAGACGGTCAAGCGTCCACTCCCGTTTTCTACCTGATTTGTGACGAGAAATGATGCGGTTTGTTTGTTCATTTGTTCGCTGGCTGTCCACTGAAGGGTCAGTTTCCGTGCCCACTGACGGGAGGGAGAGGACTAACGAGACGGCTAACGAGATCAGAGAGGGATTGTGAGCGCAGATCAAAGAGACCAGAAACACAGGCGCGCTGGCTGATGGAAGCACTTGCTGTCCCAAAATGGGATTTCTCTTTCTTCTGCAACAACAGAAACACATAGAAAGAGACTGGGGCCATTGCTGGCTACTTTAAGACTCGTGTTTATGAATCATGTTTGCCAGATGGCAAAAGCTGACACATCGGGATGTTTTTGTTCTCGTTTGTCCAGTGATTCCGTTGAAATTTCTATATTTTACTTGAACGTACTTAAGTCTAATTACTCATCTTTTTTTTTTCGTTTTGATCCAGAACGTTCCCCCCACAGGCCCATTCTGCAGGCGGGGCTACCAGCCAATACCACAGCAGTGGTGGGAAGTGACGTTCAGTTCCGCTGTAAGGTCTACAGCGACGCCCAGCCTCACATTCAGTGGTTGAAGCACATCGAAATTAACGGCACTCGCTACGCCCCTGATGGGGTTCCCTACGTAAACGTCCTGAAGGTGAGGGAGTCGGCTCCAACACCCACAGTTTAAATTGAAGCGTGTTCATGACGTCCTGTTCTCTGGGTTGAGCAGACAGGCAGCCTGAACATGTCAGACGTGGAGGTGCTCTACCTGTCGAAAGTTACCATGGAGGACGCAGGGGAATACACCTGTCTGGCTGGAAACTCCATTGGCTACGCCCACCAGTCCGCCTGGCTCACTGTGCTGTCAGGTAACCAGAACCAACAAAAGTATTTGTAGTGCTCAGTTTTTCTGGAGAACCAGGTACCTCTTTTTGCAACAATTGGCTGATTAATTGGTCAGAAATTAAGGATTGCCAGAACAAATGTTGTAAAGGAATTCTATTTTCCTAGAAGTATCCTTCTGTTGGATTGTTTTCATGCAGAAAAACAATTTTTTTACATGAGACATGTTTGTCCTTGCAGAGGAAGAAGCAGCTGACCCCATGGAAACCATGGAAACCAAATACACGGACATCATCATTTACGCCTGTGGATTCCTGGCTTTAATCATGGCGGTCATCATCGTGGTGCTGTGCCGGATGCAGGTCCAGCCCAGACGAGAGCCCTTTGATGCCCTTCCAGTTCAGAAGCTCTCCAAGTTCCCTCTTCGCAGACAGGTGCGACTTTTTGAGGAGGTCTTAGAAAACGTTTTTTTAGCTATAAGCTCCATTCATGCTCACGGAAATCTTTTCCTTTTAGTACTCGGTGGAGTCCAACTCATCGGGGAAGTCCAGCGCCTCTCTGATGAGGGTGGCTCGCCTCTCGTCCAGCTGCTCCCCCATGCTGGCAGGAGTCATGGAGTTTGAGCTTCCCTACGATCCGGAGTGGGAGTTCCCCAGAGAGAAGTAAGACTTTCCACCTCCACTGATGTTACAGGTGATGGGTTTACGTTGAAGTCGCTAAAGAGAGAGAATCTCTGATTGAAAAGAAAATTCTGTGAACTCGTTGTAGCTCTGGACTCTTGTGACGACTAAAATAGATCAACCCATTTTTAACTTTGTGTACCCCATAGTTCAAGAAACCCAAAGTCTAAATTATGGATTTGTTCAGTTTTCATGTGGGTGTACTTCTTTTTTTCTGACTCTGTAGTTTAACGCTGGGCAAGCCTCTGGGGGAAGGCTGCTTCGGTCAGGTGGTTAGGGCTGAAGCCTACGGCATCAACAAGGACGGCCCGGACCAGGCCACCACCGTGGCGGTGAAAATGCTCAAAGGTAGGTGAGCTTCTCTTTCTCCCGAGTGTGTGGAGGAGCCGTTTACCCATCTTAGCGCTGCTCCCGCAGATGACGCCACAGACAAAGACCTGGCTGACCTCATCTCTGAGATGGAGCTGATGAAGGTGATGGACAAGCACAAGAACATCATAAATCTGCTGGGAGTCTGCACGCAGGACGGTGAGCGTCTGGCTGACACAAATTAAGTCTCTTTTGCCCTCAAGTCACTTGTAAAATGTATATCTTGAGGTCATGAAAACAATGGAAGCTCCCGCTCTTCATCCTGCTGTCCCTCCTCCTCAGGCCCTCTTTATGTGCTGGTGGAGTACGCGTCTAAAGGCAGTTTGAGGGAGTACCTGCGGGCCAGGCGACCTCCAGGCATGGATTACACCTTTGATGTGACCAAAGTGCCAGAGGAGCAGCTCACCTTCAAAGACCTGCTGTCCTGTGCCTACCAGGTGGCCCGAGGGATGGAGTACCTGGCCTCAAAAAGGGTGCGTTGACTTAAAAGCGTTATAAATCTCTTTGTAAGTGGATGCTCCAGGGTCAGAAGAAGTTGTGTTCCCAAATGTTTTTGGATTTCTCTGTCAAAGTCAGCACCTCACCCCTCCACCCTCAACTCCATGTTTAAGGTCTTTCATTTTCCCAGCATGCTCCCTGTGTCTTATAAAGAATTGTCTTTGTCTGCCAGCCGGTGTCTGAGACCGGCATTCCACAGCAGCGAGTCGCTGCAGCTTCAATCCTGTTTACTCTTCTCCATCCATCTGTCCGTCCTTTCGCTCGCAGGCCTTTGTCCTTTTTAGCGCCGCCATAAATCTGTTAGCAAACAGGCAGCAGAGACATCGTCTGGCATCAGGTTTCTGGCTCTCCTGCCTCCTCAGAATGCCGGAGCCTGAAAGTAACCCTCCATTATGGGGGACCCACAAACCAAGAATGGTTCATTTTGCACGTTCCCACAAATGCCACATCTATTTCGAATGAAAACCAAAATAAACTTAATGACATGCATTCAGTGTGGGCAAGCTTTCTTTTTTTCCCTTCCCAATGTGTTGTTTGTTCTTAAAACTCTGCAATTTCTATAATAAGACATTTATATTTTTGTGGATTTTTCTATATGGATTTAAGACTCTGGAGTCTCTTTTTTCTGCTTGCTCTCTTTAAATCTTGTCTGGCTTCTGAAAATGTTTTTTTTTTAGAATTCTGATGTTGAAGCTCATGTTTGTTTTTCATGTCTCCTTCTGCAGTGCATCCACAGGGATCTGGCAGCCAGGAACGTTCTGGTGACGGAGGACAACGTGATGAAGATTGCAGACTTCGGCCTGGCCAGAGGAGTCCACCAGATAGACTACTACAAGAAAACCACCAATGTGAGAGACAGTTTGTGTCGTCGCATTTTCAGGAATTCTGAATTTCTAGTAAAAAAATTGAAGGTTTCTGGAAGGTCAGACTCAAACACGTTACATTGAGCAGGACGGTTTGTCCTTTAAGATCTTTTATAGTCATTTTAGAAAACAGTAGTTGTCTGAAGCTACATTTCAGTTTGGAAACATCTCATGATAGATGTCTGATGTTTTCCTCTAACTGGCAGCAGGCTTAGTGGAAGTTAATTGGAAAAGGAGGGAAGGAGAGGATCATGAGGCAGAAATGAAAGAGTTTAGAGAGTTACGGTGAAGTTAAAGACTGTGTGAAGCTCACCATCTCCTGGTCTCTGTAGGGGCGTCTGCCAGTGAAATGGATGGCACCAGAAGCTTTGTTCGACAGAGTCTACACACACCAAAGCGACGTGTAAGTTCATTTTATTTATTTATTTATTTAGCTATTTTACTAGGACTGGGTTGACAAAATCGATCTAAACTTAATAGATGAATAATCCATAAAAGTAGAGGTTTATCGAACGCATAATGCTAAAGTTTGCTAGCTTGATGCTAATGTATAATTGGGTTTCCCATTGGGTGGCTAATGCTAATGCTAATGCTCGTAAACATACATTGCTGACTAAATAAACATCTTTACATACTATATATATATATTAATTTTCCAAACTTTTAAGGAAATATATATTTCAAAGTAACTAATTGTGGTCTAAAACAATGTTTTTGCTCATACTTTCTTTTTCTTCTGGAATAAGGTGTAATGCTATAGCGTAATCGCCACCTAGTGGCCAAACGGAAACGCCCTCCAGGAGAGGCAGAACAATTATTGGAGTTTCTCCCTTTGAGAATCCATGTAATACTGTATGATATTACCATCTTATTATAATTTCACGAATACATTTTACAGTATTTGAAATGTATCAGATTGATATGAAAATCTTCAAAACACATATCGATTATTAAAGTATTTCTAAACAAATTTGTAAACTCTAAAGTGAATTGACTTGAAGGAATAGAAGAAAATTGGAATCCAATCGATTCGTGCTCTGATGAATCAAATCGATTCTGGAAATTGTTGGCGATACCCAGCCCTTCATCTCACTGAAGTACTTCACTCATTTATCTGTCCTCTTCTTTTCCCCGTGTCAGGTGGTCGTTTGGCGTCCTGATGTGGGAGATTTTCACCTTGGGGGGTTCGCCGTACCCCGGCATCCCCGTGGAGGAGCTCTTCAAGCTGCTAAAGGAGGGACACCGCATGGACAAACCTTCCAACTGCACACATGAACTGTGAGTAGAAGCTTTTCTCTTCTCCGTTTCACCAAATTGCCTTAAACACGAACACAGACAGCTCAGTTATCCAAACTGCTGCTGTTCATGACAAAACGTATCTAGGGTTGTTTCTCCCTTAAGGCAAAAACTGAGGTGGAAGTTTGACAAAGAGAAGTTTGTCTGTGGGTTCATAAAAAGAAACCAGAGTTTCAGTAACTGATGCATGAGGTTAGACTCTAAAAAATACTTTCAATTTTTTTTTTAAATGTTATTTCTGATGTAAAATGCTATAAATCATTCCATAGGATCCTTTATTTTCCACTTGAAAGGTTTAAACCAAACGTTTGCAAAATTTTAAAACACTAAATATTCTTCCCAGGTCCCTCAGTTTTCTGAAACTGTATGGATAATATATTCTGATCAGAATGTAAAGAATAAAAGTTCATTTTTAGGGCAGGATTTTGCACATCTTTAAATGACATCTGCTTTTCTTTTGCTGTAGCTGGAGCTAATGTAGCATGCTAATAGCCAAGAATGCTTTACTTACAGGCCTGAATATTGTGAAATAACCCTGACTTATTTAATTGTACATGTTTTTGTTCTATATTTCTATCAGATGGCATGTTTTGCAGGCCAAAAAGCCACATGTTTTATGAGTTAACAGTCCAAAGCCAACAGCTGCTGAACACAACAATGACATCTTGATTCCTAAACAAATGATCTCTTAATGGAGATTTAGTGGAGCAGAAAATGGTCAAACAAAACGAAAACAAATTCAATCTGGTGTCAAGTTCAAGGTGGTCTCCAGATGAACGTTTGGTGGTAGCATCAGGTGTGAACATTTGTAAATATTTATCTGAATTATCACTTCAAGCAGCTGAGTTATTTTGAAGGTTTCAATCAAGGTGTTCTTTTAAACCTACAGGTGCCATTCTACATCCTCATCTGTGTAAAGTCCTTGTCTTGTTTGGTGAAATGCAATAATGTCTTTAAATGTTTTTAGATATTTTTTCAATAAGTTGTCTCAAACTGTTCTCATGAGACAGTGGATAAGTCCTAATTCCTTCACTACTCACTATATATTTCCCTTTCCAACGTTTTTGCCATTTTCTAGTGCTGTCCGAATGTACAATTCCAAAATGGAATGCCCTGGAAATTTTCCAGAAGAAAAATTATTTAAATATAATCCATAAGAAAAAAAAACATCAACATTTTTATCACAGTTGATTCATAAATACACATAAAATGCTCAAATTGATTAGGATTTTGACTAGAGCACTAGACAGTCCTGCACTAGGGTGGGAATTCCAACATAGCCAGGGATAAAAGAGGGCTGTGCTTCAGGGCTGTACCAGTGGTAAAAATAAGATAAAATTAGGAAAATTTTCATTTGAATAACACTAGATTGGCTTTTCACAAAACTCTGTACAAATATGTTTACTCTAAAAGTTTCAATTTAGTGATAAATTGACCAAACACATAAAGTAGCACTCCGATCATTTTTTTACATGTTGGAAAAGTTTTCCCAGTGTTCTTCAAATTAGGTTATTAGTTAGATTATGTTGTTTTAGTCAATTTTTTTTTTTTAAATGTTGTTTTATAGTTTTTGCAGAGCGGCAGAAGTTCATTAGGAATTCACCTCTGAGTTGTGAGCGGGACAGTTGTCGTGGAGCGGCTCCGCCCCGTCCCCTCCCTGTTGCTGAGAGCTCCGTTTTCGCTCTCCCACTAGCTTACAGCCCCTCACGCTCCTAACCTAACTTTACCAGTGCAACAAATATATTGAGGCTATCCAGCTACAGTTCTGAGCCAGATATACAAATATATACTCAAAAATGCGATTTCTAAGCTTCATTTTTTTTATATCATCACAAAAAACGCTGCAAGAACTTGTAAAAAACACCATTTTCATTGGAGCGGGTCTTTAACTGAAGTTAATCTTTAAAAATCCAAATAGTCTGATTTTCCATCTGCTAAATCAGTGATTTTTAACATTATTTTTGTCATCTTCATCACAAAAAAGCCATTAAGTCATGGTCAGGGTAAAGAACATGATCCTAAAATGTAAAGTGTGAACAAAAAGTATTCATACTACTGTGCTCATGTGTTCCTATGCAGATACATGCTGATGACTGAGTGCTGGCACGCCATTCCTAACCAGAGACCGACGTTCAAGAAGCTGGTGGAGGAGCTGGACAAGGCTCTGCTCTCCATTTCTGACGAGGTGGGCCTCCCACACACTCTGACGATCTGCGGTCCAGATGCACGCTGACACTTCAGAGCCAGTTCCCGGGCTCATCAAACAATGAAACAGAACCAAGCGTCAGATTATTTACGATATAATTATCAGCAGATGTCTCCGCAGTTCATCTGGGTGATTGGTTATTGTGTCGTTTAACGGCATACATTCATTTTAAATCAAACCAGACCGTTAAATGTTTGTTTATGTGAACATGACGGTAAAAACAGTTGTGGTTGTAGTTTCTACACATTCTACATCAATGTGGATTGTAGTTTTTCCTCATAAAATATCTTTTTCTGATTTCTTTCAGTACTTGGACCTGTCCACGCCCTTCGAGCAGTACTCCCCTTCCTGTGAGGACACGTCCAGCTCCTGCTCATCTGACAACGACTCCGTTTTTACCCACGATGCCTTGTCCACCGACCCCTGCCTCCTGAGCTACCAGGACGTGCACTCCCGGATAGACACAAAGACGGCTCTCCGATAGGAACCCAACCCCGGAGCGGCGCAGTGCTGCTCGAGGACAGTGACACGTCTACTGGACGCCAAACTAAAGGTCCGCTGCTGCGTTTATAAAGTTTAAGTTAAAGATTTCTATTTGTCACAGGACCTCCTTTACGGCACCAGTTAAAGCCCTTAGATATAAGCAGGCATTTATGCACACGGACTCATACTTACACATATGCACACGGAGCACTGAGGCTTCTTCGAGAGGTGGGGAAGAACATGCCAGCAGAAGAAAGGAGGACTAAAACAGACTGTCAGCCTCAAAAATAATCCTGAATCTCACCAGCTCTTCTTCAGAGGAAGACTACGGACACCCCCCACCCCTTCAGCAAACACGACCCAAAGCCAGGGTTTGAAACCTCGGTCGTAAAGACATTTTTAGTACAGAAAGAAAGATTTATTTTGCTATGTAAAAGGTAAGAAGCTGATTGTTGAATATAAATCTCTCTATATAAGATTATTTTACTTTTGTGTTGCTTATTTAAAAAAGAAAACTGTCTTAAAATCTCAGGATCTCTCATGCTAAGTTGCCGTGTTGGCAACAAAGTGCCTGAACTGACGATTTCCTGTGAATATATTAGATTATTAAAATATTTGTTTGTACATATCAACAAAAGGAAGGCGTTTGCGTGTTATAAATTATTCAGAATGACACAAAAATGAAGGAGGCAAGAAGAGAGGAGGAATCTAATCCCAAAAAGTGCCAAACCAGCAGCGGCGGCCGCGGCGGTCAGGCCGCCTTCCTGTTCAACGTTCATTCCAAAACCCCTCACTTGTATCTATTAGCGATCTGCCACAGGTTTGGAGTCACTGCGACTTTGCAAAGCAACAACAGATGATGGAAATACTTGCATAACTTTAAAAAAAATCTTAAAATAACTGTGAGTTGTAAAAAAGCAGAATAAAACCTTCCATCTGTCGTTTTTCATGAATATTGTGTTTTTGGAGGGAAAAAAAGCGGTTTTGGGATTTGGAGCAAGGCGTGAACATCCAAACATCCAGTAGAATCCAACATCAGGAATCTTACTCCAAACCACTGTCGCAAGAGTACAACAGACAGGGAGGGAGGTGGGGGGGTCCTGTGAATGTGAAAGCCTGTGTGATTGATTTCAAATAAAGGAGAAGGGGGAGGGCCTCCTCATTGTCTGGCTGTAACCCTTCACCCAGCTCAATCTGGTGGCGAGGGGTCCTCAGGTCCACGGTCCAACCGGACAATGAGGGCTTTGCGGTCTTAATGGGTGTGACTGTGGACCAGAGGGAGTGCTGGGGGGGGCAAGCTTGGACTTGTGTGCAAATGAAGAGGCTCTTATTATGGTAATAAGCCTTCTTCTATCCCAATCTTTATCCCAGCGGCTTTTTAAATGACAAATCTTAATTCAGATTGACTGAGCCGCCATCGCCATCACGACCAGCTGTGGAGGGAAATGCCATCCGAGTCTCAGCTGAACCTAAGCAAACACGAGCAGGCCCGACAAAGAGATCAAACCTCTGTGTCCTGTAGAGAAAAGGGGAGGATTTCATTTCAAAAAGATGCAAGTGAAGTATTTTTTGTATTCTAATCATCCTGTTGTTTCAGTTTTATTTTGAAATTTGCATCCATGAAGTGTTTTATTATCACCCCCACCACTCAGATAAACCCAAAATGATCACTTTGTTCAACTTTCCTCCAGAGAGCTATTTTAGAAATATCTAATTTATTTGTTTATTGTTTTGTTTTTATATGAAATAAAGTATAATTTAAAATAAAGAAGCCGAGTGTCTTTGCTTCTGCTACACCCTCATTCAGCCAGTTTGCACACAGCCAGCCCTTCAGTGTCTCCTGTTAAAAATAACACCCCCCACCCCCCGTGCTGCACAGTTAGGTTTTCTATATTCAGATGTTCTTGCCGGCAGTTGCATGTGGTCATGGCGGTGCGGTGCAGGACCACATTCATCTTGCACAGTAGTGCTCTACTGTAAACTATTTTGAAAATGTTTTTAGGGCAGGACTTTCAGAAGGAGCAGCTGTTAACACAAACCTAACTCAGTTTAACTCTGGTTATTTATAAAGTCACAGCTAAGATGTCCTCAAGGCGCTGCACAAACATTTAACCAAACTAAAGTTGTTTTGATCCATTCCAATTTAGATAATTCTCCCATTCATCCATTTTCCAAATATGCTTCATCCCTTCTATGATCACAGTGTTGCTGGAGCCTATACCAGCTGTTGTTGAGTGAAGGTGGACTCTGTCGTGGACAGGTCGCCAGTCCAATCACACACACTCCCAGTCATACCTCGGGGACGGTTAAGAATCATCCATTAACCTGTGAAGCATGTTTCTGTACTGGAGTGCCCACAGACCCCTCCCATCTTAACTGGGATTCAAACCGGCGCCTTGTCACTAAAGCAAGAGTTTCCTCTTAGACTCTTGCTTCAAACTGAGTAACCTCTATTTAAATTTAGCATTTGTAAGTGACAAACAGCCAATAGTTCAAACTACTTTATTTTTCTTCTTCAGCTGCTTGAAGAGATTCACATCATGTGAGTACATTAGAAAACAGTACTATACAATACTACAGTTCCTCCATATGAGTAGTACACAATAAGACCAGAATCTTCTGGAAATATGTTGATCATGTTAACGGTTGAAAAGTTTTTGTGTGTTAAAAATTTTGAGATTTGTGTTTACTGATGGTAAAATGCTGATCACTTTGTGTTTTAATCAAACCCAGTATAATCAAAGGGGTGAAAAACAAAAATCTGGTTTACATCAGTTTACTTCTCACGCGTTTGATAACGTTTGATAAGGAAATTCCTGCTGAGTTTACAATTGTAAATAAGTGTTGTGATAACTGGCTGTGAGCCTCGCACACTGCTGTGTAAAAAAATACTCTCAAAGCCAAATTAGAAGATAAATGATAACATTGCCATAAAATAAAAGCACAGAATTTGACTAGATCAATTAAAAACTTTTGTTTTCTTTATTCATTCATTTTAGTCATTTCCGCGGTGGACCTGCGGGTGTGTTTAGATCTTCAAGCTGCTGCAGAACCCAAAGTGTTGTTGAGTTTGGAATCATTAAACTGATGCAGAGCATCAGTAATACATTAGAAATTCACCACTAAGTTGTGGGCAGGATATTTGATGCAAAGAAGCCCCACCCCTTCTTCTCCTCTGCGTTGCTAAAAGCTGGCGGTTTACCCCAGGGGTGTCACACTCATTTTGGTTCGGGGTCCACATTCAACACTGATCTCAAGTGGGCCGGACCAGTAACATAAAAACCAAATTACCTTTGGTCAAATATCTGTAGCTTTGTTTTTTAGTTTTTTTCTTAGTTGAAAAAAAAATTATTATATTAGAGCTATTATTATTATTATTATTATTATTGACAATTACGCTCTTGCAAAGTTCTTGATTTCGTGTTACATCTTTTCCTTTGCTCCCTCTAGTGGCGGAATTGCACTTTGCATCAATTTCTGTAAATAACCATAACTCACCACAGGAATGGGCTAGAAACTTGTTTTTTTTTTTCCCCCAACATCCTTATATTTTTTTTTCTCTGGATGGATTAAATCATCTGGTGGGCCAGATGTGGCCCCCGAGCCGTGTGTTTGACACCCCTGGTTTAGGCACTCTCCTGGTAGATTACAGCAACAATACTGGTCCAAATAAAAAGGTATCGTAGCTACGTAGCTATGTACTGGATAGCTACGTAGGGATCATATCTATCCAGCCGTACAGTTATGACTCAGATTGCAGCTCAGATGAGTAAAATGAAGTCGTACATGGATCTATTTGTCTACAAGTGGATGCATCGGAATAGAGCAGAGCAGAGTTTGTGGCCTTTTGTCTGCTCCCAATTCACAGCAATATGAATAAAGAAATTTTGTAATTTTTGTGCTTAAATTGATGTATTCCATCATCAGAAAAATGCCACAAGAACATGTGGCAAAAACGCACACAATAAAAACACAATTTTCATTGAGTGAGTCTTTAGCTCAAGTCAATCCCCAGATCATTACACTAACACCACCGTGTTTGTATCCTTTCCTTTTGTTTTTTAATTGTTTTTTTTTTTTATAGTCATTTCTTTTGCCCTGAAATATCTAAATATTTGTAGGAAAAAAAATTCTAAACAGTTACCAACATCAAAATCAAGTATCTCTTAAAGAGATGAAGACGGAGTGCAGACCCCGACTTTATCTGATCAAGCAGGATGGAGCACGGAGAGCTGCAGGACTCTGGAGATTTATTGCTCATGGGAGATAAGACACACAAACAGGCATGCATGCATGTACAGACCACACACCGTGTACACAGGAGATAACACACACAATCATGTTCAAACACACACACACGCACCACATCTACCGTCTAGGCATTAAACACATACACACTCATGACAGAGCGAGGCTGGATGGGATCACTGCTGACCCCTTCACCCGCCTCTTGACTTTTAACCCCATCTCCTCATTCTTCTACCCTGCTGTCTCAGTCTTTCATCCACCTCTCCTCATAATTCTGTTCGACTTTTGCTTTTCTTTGTGCGTAAACAGTCGTGATGGAATTTTTCCTCTGATAGTGGAGCTTAAATCTTACAACAGTTGCCTCCCCTTAGCTTTGATAAAGTTAAAAATCTGTGAGTGAAGCGAAAGCACTTATGTTGAAAAATTATTGCCAGAAAACAATTATCATTTCATGAGTCAAATGAAAAAAGAAACTATATTTATAAAGAAAAACTAACAGCATTTGTGTTCCTTTTTTTGTTTTACCAAAGATTTATAGCAGAAAAAAATCTAATTTTCTTTGAAAGATTTTCAGTTTAAATAGATGCACATTTGTACAGATCACGAATTTGTGGCATAATCGACTCAGCCGATCATGTGAGCTGCAAAAATAAGATAGAAATGGCCAAATTTCCATTATAGGAACTCCAGCAGTTTTTTGGAACTAAATTATGTTTAAATCTATAAACAATTTTTAATGCCCAACTATAAATATTATCCTTTAATTTTAAACTTTTAGTTGAACTAAATAAATTATTTGTTGGTTTATGATAACTGCTCTATTAACTATTCTAATAGGTTTTATTTTGAAATGTAACCAAGGATTCAATAATAGTTTTTTTCTGCATTTCCCCAAATCTCTGCACAAAATGAAAGATATGGAGCAACCAATCTACCAATGATAGATTCATACTGTAGAAAATATAGAAAGAGAATGTTGTTCAGATTGTTGCACAGTTAGACAGCAGCAAGGTGGAGGCAGTAGGATGATGTGGGCCAGTCCCCGAAAAACAAGGAGCTTGTCAGTATTAGAAATGAAGAAAAAAATAGATCAGATTCTGAGATTAGTTACATAATTTTAACAGCCACAAAGCTGAAAAATTGTTTTTAGATGAGTCACAATTGAAATGGACGGGACTATCCTCATCCACATGTACAACTGATGACTTTTTATTGTAATAATACACCTGGCATTCATTTTTAAATGAGCTTTAAATCAACTCAAATTGGCTCTTAAAGTGATACACGACTCCAGTCATCTTCTGATCTATTTTACTTAAATTACATTAATTTTTTAGCCAAAAAAGGTGTAGTTTTGTAAGACATAATTTCTGCTGGACAGCAGGAGTTAATCAGAAATCCAATTTTTGAGTTGTGGCTCAGCGTAAGCCTGCCTTCACTTCCCATCATACCTTTGTTTACACTCTCTACTGCAGCACCTCATAAACCTAACATTTGATCCTGATTCACAGCAATCTGAATAAAGAATTTCTCAGAAACACTGTTTAAATTTTAATAGTTTTTTTTTTATATATATGTCACAATAACATGTTAAAAACACAATTTTTACTAGAGTGGATTTTTATTTTTGGAAATTTCTCATGCCCAATCAGAAGGACTTTTTTAAACCTGCCAACTAAGACTAAACAAAACGAATAGCAAGTTTATTTTCAAATGGTTACATAAACTCAGGTGATCTTCTTTCAGCCAATCAGATAAGGAAAGATTTTAACAGCTTCGTTTTAAAACAGCAGACCGGTTGAAGATTGCTGCCTTTGCTCTCATCATCGTGTAAAAATCCTCACGGCTTGAGTCACTTCTGATTTATTTCTCTAAGCGTTCACTCATCCGCTTGAATCATTCCCTCTTTTTGTTTTCTGAGTGGCTGTATTTGAGCGCAGCACCTGACTCAGTGGGTTCCACATCTGCTGACTTGCTTCCTCCTTGATTTGTCCGATTAGTCAGCAAGGGTCCAGCTTTTATTGTGGGGGTTTGACAGCTAATCCAGCTCGCATTCAGTGAAATGAGCCAGCGCCCCGGCTAATCGGAAACCTCCAGGCTCCACTTTTACTGACTTTCATGATGTATTTAGGTGCTTAGTGCAAGACTATTGTGTTATTTTAGCTCTTTAGTTAAAGCCAGAGCCGTTTTCTGACCCCAAAACAGTTATGTGTCATGAACAGAAGATTGCTTAACTTAAGAGAAAAAGTAGAACTCAATATATTTTTAAGCTATTTATAATAAATATGAAAAAAAAATCCTTAATTTTGCAGCTATTTCAGCATTTTTTACAAACCAACTCACACAATAAGTCATTCTAAAACACGGTGATGGATGTAAACGATACTTTGATTTACAGCAGATACATTCACATTTCTGCCACGCCACTATGGCGCTCATCATCATCTATCAAAGGAGACGTTGGGGTCTTATTCACGCCATGGAGCGGCTGTGGACGGAGAGATTTTGGGAAATCTTTGTGCAATTTCAGTCAAATTAAATGCAGCTCTGGTCTTCTTTCTGTGCTGGTTATCTGGGAGCATGAAGAATTAGAAAAATAAAAATATAAAATAAAAAGTTACAGACCCACTCCAATAAAAATGGTGGTTTTGGTATTTTTAACATGTACCTGGTGTTTGAATTCCTCCGGTATTGTGAGGACGATGAGTTGAGAAAGAAGAGACGGACACTGTCAGCAGTTTATTTTATCCATGGGAGACGTTTTCTTTCCTTGAGGATCAAAGCACCTCGTCTTCATCCTTTCATAACAACTGTGATCCTTTGATTATTGGAATTTTCCCAGTGAAGATAGCTGCTGTTTGTTCAACAAATGCAGGCATGACTTCACTGAAACTTCATCTGTGTGAAGCTCAGGAATGGATCGTGTTTTGACTCACAACAGACGCGGTGAACCTTGACCTCAACACGGTCAGGTTTTTTAGTTTAAAGACCCACGCCGAGCATTTATTGATCTATTTTTAAAGTGTTCCCAGTGGTCTTTTAATTATGATGATGGTGTTTTTAGGAAGGATTTTTTAAAAATGTGTTGTTTTCTAGAGCATATTCTCTGCAGAGCAGCAGAAGATCATCAGAAAATAGCCTCTTGTAGGCGGGACTGTTGTCAGGGAGTACGCCTGGCCTCATTTCCCATGATCCCTTTGTTTACACTCTTTCCCCCAAGCTTACAGCCCCTCACAACTCCAAGGTATTGTCAGTGGTACAACAGAAATGGCAATCAATGTTGGAGATATCCAGAAGAACAGTTTTTAGTCAGATGGTGACTCTGACGAGGAAAACAAAGACGTTAATGGATCAGAATGGAGCGGAGAAGGAAACTTGTGGCCCTGAAGTTATATAGGCTTTTGAACAACAGCAATTTTGAACCTTAATTTAACTAAATATGGAAACTTTAAAACAATAATGTAAAAAGTAATCTGAAGAATCAAGAAATGGACAATACCAGTTTGAAGCCTATTAGGAGAACTGTCTTTTGATATTGGCTACATGAATACAATTGAATTGAATCTGGTACAAAGCTAAATCCTTTTTTATGTTTTAGATCTATAGCTCTTAGAAGTTTTAAATTAAATTTGTAAATAAATGTTTGTTTCAAGTTAATGCTTCCATTATGGCCAGCTTTAACTCACAATATCATCAGAAATAACCCAGTTGTCTGGATGAAATTATAAATTGTTGCTTCTGTTTTCCCATCATTAAAAAATGAAACTTGGAAAAAGAGAATGAAACTAAAACCTCAATGCAAATGAATTTGGTCAAATTTGAGTGAGTCGGTTCCACAAATGTTTGGATGAATGATTATTCTTGGGCGATGGGAGCAGTTTGGTCGTTTTTTTATGTTTTTGATGGACTCCTGACCCGTGGAGAATGCACCCAGCCTCCTGTCCAATCACAGCAGGGGTGAGCAACAGCCTGCAGACACACCCGTCACCCCACAGGTTAGAATTCTGCTGCCACACATTAATCTGAAGGGTGGGAATTACTGCACTTATTTAAACAAATGGACTGAAAATTTGAAAAGCAGATGTGTAACAGTATGATTAAACTCAAGCTACAGTTACACTTAATCACAGATTGTTTGGATAGTCTGCACAATACCCAGAATCCTCCTCTTCATGTGGAATACACTTTGTCCAATAAACTTGCCTGATTATGGGATGTTTTGCAAGACAATCTGGTCAAACGGCAGGTTTTCGGGAGGCTGACTGTCGGCACGGAGCACTCTCAGTTTATCAGAGTTTAAACTTTAACTGCTGCAGCACCGTGGACCCTGGACTATCCAAACACGCCGCGCACAACCGAGTCAAGCTGTGTGTGTGTCTGTGTGTGTGCAATATTTGCCGCTCTGCTTTATCTACTGACCTCCGGAAGTATTTGTGATTCTGTCTGCACACAAAGTGAGTGATAAGGCCAGGAAGAGGGTATGTGCAGGATGTTGAGTTAACACTGGGACAACATGAAAGCGGCTTATCACGCAGAGAGACGGCCGTAACACAACAAGCAGCCACGTGGGTCGGTGCTGACACAGCCTGCAGGGGGGAGCACACGGGTCCAGTCAAGCCTTCCTTACTGTCATAACCCTTTTACACCCCCCCCCCCCAAAGTTATGGAATTATGTTCTTTTCCTGCCAGTAAACACAGTAAACAACAACTTTAGACTTGACGAGGGGCCGTTTTTTCAGAAAGTTTTGAGAGCAAATTTACACTCAAGCTATGAAGTCACCAGACATTTGACGTAGGTTCAAGAACACCCTGAATGCAGGTTCATGAACGTGTTTTAGGATTTGGTGTTCACACTGGACTGTCACTACCGGATAGTGCATGTACCTACAGTTTGAGGAGGCTTGTTGCAAAATGTTGAAGCGGTGCAAATCTCACAAATCTTGCTCCTGTTTTTTTCTTTGACAGCTTCATTCCAATACATGAAAGACTTAGGCTGAATTCCTCTCTTATTGTAGGGGAATTTCTGATTGACAACTATTGATGATGTCATCGACTAGAGTGACATCCGGATTTTGAGACAAAATTTTCTCATAATACTGTTTGGAAGGCTAAATGTAGGGGTAGTGAGAAGGCGTAGGGGTAGGGAAAGAATTCGGATTCAGCCTTAGTGACATAATTCCAGTCAGGCACAACTACTGTTAGTAGTTCACTTATAATCAATTTTCAAACGGTTCCGACTTCTGTGAACTATAAAGAACGCCATCCATTTGTCATTACCAAATCAGAGTCTCTGATTGGACAAAGTTTTGATTTAAACTTCAATGGCTGCGCATTTTGAACGTTAATCCCCAAAACAGACTTAAAAATTAAAAAGTTTTGAACATGGAAGCCCAAAATAAGCATTCACATAGAATCTTGAACGTGCGTGGCTGCAACCGGTGTGAATTTAGCTTTGGATGTTGATCAACTTCTTTGAACAAAAGCTATTTTCAGATAAAAATTTTCTTTGATTTTACGGAGCCTCTAAAGGGACATAGGAAAAAAAATGTAAGTAAAAAAAAAAATCAGTCACTATCTTGTGCGCACCAATTACTATCTCGTGGGCACCACTTACTATCTCATGGGCACCACTTACTATCTCATGCGCACCACTTACTATCTCGTGGGCACCACTTACTATCTCGTGGGCACCACTTACTATCTCGTGCGGACCACTTACTATCTCGTGCGCACCACTTACTATCTCGTTCGCACCACTTACTATCTCGTGCGCACCAATTGCTATCTCGTGCGCACCACTTACTATCTCGTGTGCACCAATTGCTATCTCGTGCGCACCACTTACTATCTCGTGTGCACCAATTACTATCTCGTGCGCACCAATTACTATCTTGTGCGCACCAATTACTATCTCGTTCGCACCAATAACTATCTCGTTCGCACCACTTACTATCTCATGCGCACCAATTACTATCTCGTGGGCACCACTTACTATCTCGTGCGCACCACTTACTATCTCATGCGCACCAATAACTATCTCGTCGCACCACTTATCTTGTGCACACCAATTACTATCTTGTGCGCACCAATTACTATCTCATTCGCACCAATTACTATCTCGTCGCACCACTTACTATCTTGTGCACGCCAATTACTATCTCGTTCGCACCAATTACTATCTTGTGCGCACCACTTACTATCTCGTGAGCACCACTTACTATCTTGTGCGCACCAATTACTATCTCGTGCGCACCACTTACTATCTCGTGCGCACCACTTACTATCTCGTGCGCACCACTTACTATCTCGTGGGCACCACTTACTATCTCGTGCGCACCATTTACTATCTCGTGCGCACCACTTACTATCTCGTGCGCACCACTTACTATCTCGTGCGCACCAATTACTATCTTGTGCGCACCACTTACTATCTTGTGTGCACAAATTACTATCTCGTGCGCACCAATTACTATCTCGTTCGCACCAATTACTATCTCGTGCGTGCCAATTACTATCTCGTTCGCACCACTTACTATCTCGTGCGCACCACTTATGCCTCATTTCTTCGGGCCGAAGAGCTGATCTTCCTCAGGGGTTCTAGGGGCTCCGTATTTTCATGTTCTGTTGCATTAATTTTTCAAGCAAAAATATGTAACGGTAAAATCCCATGTCTTTTTTATAAGAAACTATACAAGGTATTTTATTTTGAAAGTCTGCAAAATGTTCATCTATTAATATAACAGAAGAATGATTTAAAAAAAAAACACAGGTGTACGTGATCCAAAAAATTGAATTTTATTTGAAAAGTTTAAAGCTGCACTTTGGTTAACAAAGCAAATAGTGTCCAGGTCAAGCTGACAGTAGAGTTGTTTGTTTCAGAAAAACAGAATTTTAACAAGCTGGACACACAGTACCAGCAGTAACCATCTGCTTCTTCCCTTATGACCCTGCTCTTTTTAATATATATATATTTTTTAACTTACAACACCAACCAAAAACATACTGGCTCAGACTCTGCAGATAATACAACAAAGTAAAAACAAAACACAATCAACAGAATATTTCAGCTCCTACACATGCCAAATAATGCTCCCATAGAAAGACTAATTCCAGTCTTTGAATGTATTAAACATGCTAAATATCCCAGTGAAACAAAGTCCATCAAAACCTTAAATTATCAGCCCCTTTCTCACAGATCCACTGCAGAAGTGTCCATTTTGCTGCAAAAGTTAGCACACAGAATTATTTTTTTCTCCCCCCTCAGATATAACATGTTTAATGGAGTCCTAAAACAAGAGACAGTGGATCCACATCCAGATTTAGTCCCACTTTCTTCTGCATTTCACCAAGAATATCAGAGCAATACTTCTGCAACTTCAAACTTGACCATAAACAATCCATCAAAGTTTCATTTTAATATTTTACATTTCAGGTACAAGGGAGAAAAATGACAATTAAAGCGATTTGGTGAAACATTTTTACACATTTAAGCAACATGTCTGGTTTAGTTCCAACCCCCCTTTTAGGGAAAACAAACAAATAAAGAGAAAGCTGTCAAAAATCTTGTGGTTGGAAGAAATGACATTGGCTCAGACTAAGAAAAAGTTGGGTTTCAGATAACTTTGTGGGTGTTTTTATGAGTGTTTTGAGCTATTTTTGGGAAAACCATTCCTAAACAAGCAGCTGCGGTAAATGTGTTATTTTACAGGAGTTCAGTCCACTCTCAAAAGTGTAATGTAAAAGTTTACTCTGATGTTGAAGGCAACTCTCCATTTTGAAATAACCAGCAAAAGTCGTTATACTGCCTCTAGTGGAATGAGGATGAACTACAGAGGAGAAAAAATACACTTCAGATATATAGAATGCGTTTTTAAGGACAGTTTCAATCATTCTAATGAGATAGGGGTCTCAGAAATGCTTGAATCAAATATGATAAAAATCGTTATGTAGAGTTAAAGCACATTTTTAAATCTCTGGAGTGATTTAGAGATGGATGAACTGACTGGGACAATCTGCTACAAGCTGGATCAGGTAACATCAGACATCAGTGCAGGGTCAACCTAAAACCCCCATATGGCATCTACGGTTACCCAGGAGCTTCCCCCTTTTTGCCCGTATGACACAAATACAAAACAAAACAATAAAAAAACTCTTTGGTATTACTTTGAATAAACTAAAATGCCATTCAACTCCTTTTTTGTTAAAATAAAGCAGTAAATCTAGCACACAAATTCTGTCTCCTGTTTCTGTCATTAAATGAAATGCTCCCAACAGATTTAGTCGCCCTGTAAATATCATGCAGTGAAGCTCATAAAAAGCAGTATTGTTGTGTTGTAAGAGTTCGGAGGCCCCGGCATCCTGAGCTGCACATGCAGACAGGAGGGGCCCCGTATAACTCTGGTTTCCTCCTCGACTTGACTCCTCTGCTGCCGACTGGCCCTCGTTATTTATTGCTCTGTAATTTCTGCAGACTAATTGATTTGGCTCGGATTTCAGGCTGCGTGGAGACAGGAAACCAGGCTTCCAAGAGGTTAAGATGAGTGTGTGACTAAAGGAGAGTCCTATTGGCAAAAACAAAAGTACAGACTGACATTTTTAGGATGAGATTTTAAGGTTTTAGATGTCAAATATGTTTTTTTTTCTTTGAGTTAGCGACATTGACCACCACACCCTGATCATGTCTGCCTGACAATAAAACTCAAAGGAGGGCGTCATCAACATAAAAACAATTTTTATTAGAAATTAAAAATATGTTTTTATTTGACAAGTTAAAAAGTTTAACTCATCAGAAAATTTTTGCAGAAGAAAATCAGCTTTAACTATAAAATAAACACAGCAAACCTGATTTTATCTACAATTTCTGTCCTTTTTAGCTCAATCAAATAATGTTACATGTTTTTTCTTAAGGAAAGCACAACAAAAAATAGCCCAACAGCACATAGCAGTGTTCTGGAACACCACAATTTGACTGAAATTACATGTCGTTATTTGTAGATTGGGTAAAGGTTGCAGTGCACAAGAAACGTCTCTCTGCGCCAAAGCAAACAGCTTTTTCCGAGTGACATTAAGTCAATATTACATTTCTGCAATTTATAGCTCCATGTTAAGTGGCTTCAGGTCAGGAGGTTCAATTAAATTATCCCCTAGACAGCTCTCAGGAAAGGTCAGCTGCTTCCTGAGATCAGCTATCTCAGTGCAATAGCATCAATGAACCCCAGGACACCCCAGACACACTCAGAGTCTGTGAGGTGACATTAGCGGAGGATGCTGTCATAGCCGGCTGTAACGGCCGTCCCCTTGGGCTTAATTTCAGACAGAGAGTCCATGGTTGACAGATGGAAAAAGACGGAGGAGATAAAGCTCCAGCTCCACTCCGGTTTTCCCAAATGTTCACTTTAAAAGCTTTTTTGTTTTTTGATCAGTTTAGTGTCTTAATGAGCTGTTTTTTTCTGAAAACAGTTTAACACAATTTTTTTCTTGTTGATTATTTAAGGGGTTTTTGTTTCTGTTGAGGGTTTTCTTTCTGTTCATTCATTTAACATTACACTCAGTATGGAGACTACACCAACAACCTTACATTAAAAATTAAAATTAAACTAGGTTATATGGAATGTTGTAGTTCCTCAAAAAAAACACTGGAGGCAGGTTGCAAGAGGGAGCAATTTTCTATCAGTTCCTGTGGAAAAAAAAATCAGATTTCTCATAGAAAATAAAAATATTCAAGAATTTTTATGGTGCATACATTGATTGTATATGAGAACTGGACTCAGTGATTCCCCCTCCCCACCATGTTCCAAACAGAAAGTACTTGTGAGTTACGATTTTTTTTTTAAATATATATCTGAAATGTGTTAATTTTAGATATTGTTTTGCTTTAAGTTTAAAGAAAAGGGCAACTTAAAGGTTTGGTTAGAAAATTTTAGAAAATATTTTGCAATATTTTTAATAATATTATTTTGTGTTTCTTGTATTATCAGCCATATGCAGTACCCATAAACCACATATTTACATATACATATTGTGAAAAAATATTTAACAATAGTTACCAATGGAACAAAAACACATAAGCCTTTTAAAAGACATTTTGAACTCATAAAGGCGGTTACGTTTAGCTCATCTATGCAAATATCTCTACTTTACAGTGTAATAGAAAAAATCATTTCTGGCATAAAAAGAAAAGTACTTATGGAAATGTTCAAATATATACATCAATAAAATGTTTACTTTATCAAAGCAACACAGACTCTAATATTACTGAGCTTTTTAATAATACTTTGTATCTGCAGGTAGCTACAGAAAAATGCAAACTTAAAATGCTTTTTTTGGCAATTTTGTGAATCATGAAATCTTTTAAAAAATCCTTTATACCGGTACTTCTCCTGGTGTTTCCATGAAACATCTTTGGAGTAAAAGAGGTTTAAGACAGAGAAACCTGTTTTTTCTTTATTGGGAGACATTCACTGTAGTTTGGTCCTGAGGATCAGACTTCTTAATTTAGTCCTTTTCTTAATATTCAAACCACACATTTCACTTTTTTATTTTCCTTTAAGGCTTAACTGAGTAACCCGTAAAACCCACCCAGTTTAGTGCGTTTCCAGATGATTTCCAACATGTCAAGACACATCTGTGAAGCTTTCTCTGCTTTGATCTTTATATAAATTGTCACAAAAACAGTTATGAAATTAACTTTAAATACTTGCACAAATTAAACTGCAAACAAATTTTCAAAAGGGCTCATAAAAGTCGCTCTGCAGCGCCGTTTTAAGGATCTCTGCTTCTTGTCTGTTGGTGCTGCGTGGACCACATCACAGGTCGATCCACACATGGCCGACCGGCTTCAGATGCACGGCCATGTGTGAGCTGCAGTAATTGGTGGTGGCTGGTAATTGCTCCGGCGTCACCAGATGGGTGTGTCTGAGCGTATAAAGGATGTGTGTCTGCATGCATGAACCGTGTCTCCGCCGTGTCTCGAGGTTACCAGTGTCTCCAAGCTGCTGACAGGACCCTATTAGACACTTCATTACTGTCAAAGCAGCAGAAAGAAACCATCATGCACTCGCCACGCTCGCTCTGCTCATCCTCAAAAAGAAAAAAAAAATATGAACAGGAAAATGGGAGAGCTCGTGTGTGGGTGTGAAAACCAAGTCTGTAAAGCATCGAGGGAAGGATGTGTTGAAACGAAGTGCTTAGTTTGTTTATGCTTCTTGATTTTTTGGTCTTCCACTTCGTTCTCTAGTTTTTCTGCTGCTTTTATTGTATAAAATACTAAAAAGATGCCAGTTTCTCTGCATAAATGATGAGTTATGGAGCATAAAACAGCATCAAAATACAGTTTAACAAAAACAAGCTAAATTGTTTGAATGTTAATCTTAATCTTTTTAAAGATTTATAAATTAAAGAGGTTTTTTTATAAGAAGTATGAAGTTCTGCTGTAAAAAACAGTTTTAAAATGACAGTGGTTGTGTCTGAATTCACTCACCACACCCTAAACCCTAAAGGACTATCCACTATCCTAGATTTTAAAGGGCCTATATCATGCAAAATCAACTTTTTCAGCTTTTAACTGTTTTACAGTGTTAATTCCTAAAAAAAAAACACTCCCAAAGCAGTATTTTACTCCATTAAACTCTCAGTATTCCACTAAACTCTGAGCACCAGCCCCTCTCAATCCGTCAAAGCGAGTGGTTTTCTCCCATTGTGACATCACAAAGTGAGGAACAGCCCCGTACAGGAAGAGTCTCCGCTACCACCACCGCCGCCAGGCTAACACAAACAACCACTTTCTCTGAGGAGCTAGTGAAACATTTTCCTTTTAAATGCACAATATGCACATCCATGTTTGCAAACGTTCAAGTGTTGTTTGTTTGCGAAACACAGACATGCTGATGAGGCCGGCTATAGGATGACATCATGAAACGAGAGACACCCACAAGGAGTAAAAGGCGGAGCCTCTGAGATTAAGTCATCTTAATTCCGGGGCGGAAAGGAGCTCCCGAAAATAACTTTTTTTTTAATTAGTTCTCTAGTGTGCAAAGATCATTTAATATCATATATATGGATATAGCTTAGCCTGAAAGGGATGGGCCCAATCCGGATTCTTCCCCTTCTCCCTTCCCCTACATTTAGCCCTCCAAATGGAGAGTTATGATAAACTGGTGTCTCAGGTTTGGGTTTGCTCAATGACATCACCAATAGTCTCCTGTTAGCTAGCATTAGCACAGAGGTTCCAGTGCTTAATTATACAAAACGACAACGGTTATATAACTTTAAAAGGTCATGCTACAACAAAAAGTCATTACTTACATTTAAATGTAAACCTCTGTGCTTCAGAGTGCACCCATGTCTCCTCTTGCCCTTCATAAAGCCCTTCAAATGGAGGGAGAGGGAGAAAAGGTAGGGAGAAGGGGAAAAATTTGGATAGGGTCTTAGAATTAAATTGCGATATATATATAATATTTTGTTTTTAATAGCAAATCTTACATTTGTCAAAGTAAAAGCCTAATAAATATGAACATTTCACAAAGACCCTCTTGGAATCCACTGTTATGATGAAAGCTTGGATGATTTCTAATAAATTCTCATCTTTTTATTTTTCAAATGACAAATTGTTCAAATGCAATGCATTGTGGTCTATGTTCGCTACTCAAATAAGCACCAATACACACTAGATATTTTATTTTTTGCAGAGACTTCTGGGAAATTTCCAGTGCACTGGATTCTGGAATTGTAGATTCAGTCAGCTGTAAAAAGAGGTTAACGCCAGATGTAGTACACGGACCAGGAAGTAGTGAGTGAATTATTATTTACTTACTTTATTACTTACATTATATGAATTATACATTAATTTTGGATCATTTGAAAGTCAGCACATCCTCTAAAATTTAAATAATTATATTTATTGACTATGGAATTGAGATAATCAGAAAACTCCATAATCTAATGGGTAACAATGGAGCTTTTAAACGTATTATTTTCAGAACCTCTATACGGTGGCCCTGAAGTGCAAATCAAGTAAAAAATAAAAAATTACTCAACACAAAAACATAATAAATATCGCAACAACACATACCTCTCCACAGCACCCTTAGCTTTGATTTTCCTGTTCTCCATTTGCACTAAAATAGTGGTTACTTTGGATATGCAACTCTTCACTGGGCCTCACATCTTGATAAAATGACTTTCACTTTTGTTTACACATAGTAAGTTGAAGTAAAGTATAAGCTTTTTGAGGAGAAAAAATATAGTTTTGTTTATCTTGGCCTGATAACTGATGTAATCTGTCACCATGTCGACATGTACCCTGATAAATCAGATCAGGACCCACTATTTGGCAATTATGCAGAATATTTAAATCAGTCTAAATTAGCAGGAGGTCCTTTCAGCTCAGAGAGACCAACTGTCCTTCAGCTGCACCTTCTCCTCGCTCGTCTGCCTGTGACTGTTATCGGTCTAATTATCAGATCTCCTCTTCCTCTCCGCCTCACTTCTCTTGCAGGAAAACAGGAAGGCAGGATTAGAGCGACGCACTGCGCCGAGATCCGGAGAGGCCGGATGAGTCTGTGGTAGGAATGCACACACACACACAGGTCCTGAATACACAGTCTGCTCCCAGTTAACGTTCACTTTCTCTGGGCTTCGCCCCACACACACCCCCATTAAATCCATTAAGTAATCATGAGCAAACAAATGGTACAAACAGCTGGAGGAAAACTTGCAAGATCATGAATCCAATAAAAACAAAAGAGCGAGGAATATCAGGAAAGAGCCAAGAAACACAAAGACCTGAAAAGGCAGCCAAGAATGCCACAGCAATGTTTACAACATGCATACGGCCTCAGAACCAGTCATTACAAGGAAGAGGTGCTCATTATAGCCATTTATAGGGGGAAACAAATACTTTCCTCTCACTCACAGTTTGGTTACAATTGAAACGATGCTAAAAAAAAAAAAGACTTGAAGTTGGCCGAGAAAGCTCAAAGTTATCTTGGACAGATATCTGTGACCTTGAGAGGCGGTAATTGAGCGGAAAGGGGATGTTAAACATCCGCTGGTGGGTTTAGTGTGTGTGCACTCACACACACTCACACAGCAGCCACAGTGGCAGTGGAGCACGGCTGGCCTCGTCTGGCATTATCTCATAGCCTGAGCACTCCCGTTCTCTCTGAGGCCGCGCACAGAAGCGTTACGCGCATCTGCCTCGCATTACCCGGCAAATTATGACCAAAAAAAGACCAGAACTGCCCATCAGAGGACATCAGCTCTTTTTTTGTCATTTTTGAAGACGAAACTCAATAGGTTAATATCAAGAATCTCACTTTCATGAATATTAAACAGGGTTGGATTTTTAGGGTCACGAGCACAGCTGCCTCTTTCGCGCCACAAAGCCGTATCGCCGTGGAAACCAGAGAGGAAAGCCCAGAATCTGTGTGGAGTGAAGCAGAAATGTACATGACCTCATCGCCGCTGCACAGGTGGTTTGAGGGTTTCTCTGCAGTGGAAACTGTCAGCAGGAAGCTGCAGATTAGTGCTGGTTAACAGCGACAAATACACTTTCTGTGTGGCGAAACCCGAGACATCTAAAGGGAATCTCCTCCCTTTGGTTTAGAAGGATTTGATGCTTCAGATATTCTCTACAGGTAGATCGAAAATAACTAAAAAAAGTACTTTTGTCAATTTGATGAGCTAAACTTTACAATTACAGAGAATCACTGCTTCATGATTGAAATGTTTATTTTTAATTTTGACAATTGTGGTTTACAGGGAATGAAATTACATAATTTTATGCCTTGGAAAATTCAAAAATTGTGAAAAAAATTTAAAAAGTCAGAAATCAAGAATGCAGAGTCCGAGCGAAGAGTGGAGAAAGAAGGAGAATCCAGAGCAGTGGTCCCTAACCGCACACAGACTGGTACCAGAATGTGGGACAGTTGGTACCGCACTGGAGAGAAAAAAACAAAACAAAAAAACAGTTTTTTTGTTTTATTTATTATCTAACTAATGGAATTTTTATTTGGAGAAACTTATGGATTCTCCCCAACTCTTTCTTGATCCATGACAAGTCGCTCGGTAATCGCTACTGCCTGCTAAGTTAAAAAAAAAATCAACAAAAAACATATTTGGAAATTTTGTTTTAGCAGCAAAAAGAGAGTCAGTAACAAAGCAGAAGACTTCAAAATAAAAGAAAACTGCATTTAACAAACAATATCCAGGAGTCTGTACTCCAAGTATGGAAATATTGTAACAGTTTTCCCCACAGACTATAATAATAAAACATTTTTGTGCCAAGGTTCCAATCCCTTTGGTTTGACCTTTTGTTTTGAACCAGCTCACTAATTATTTGATTTTGTTCTTTCATTTCAGGACACAGGACAGTGTTCTTTTCATTCTGACTGGTGTCCAGTAATTATGTTTTGGTTCCCTTTTCTATTTTCCTCTAGACTTGGGGCAGGTTTGCTCATTGGAGACGTAACAGTTCTTATGAGCTAAAATTAATCATTTAGATTTATATCTTGCATCTAAAAGTACATATACCTTCAAGTTAATGACCATTTTGTTTGTGATAAATGATGGAAAAAAGTAACTTAAATGCAGAATATATAAGAAATTTCCAGAAATTTTACACTTGGCGCCCCGTATTTCTTGGTATTTTTTCATAGATGACAAAGGAAATTTTTGCTTCTACTTTTGCATTGTCATTTTATAAAATGGGTCTATGCATTTTAAACTGTCAGCCTCTGTTTATATTTTCTTTAAATACAACAGTGGTTGTGTGGTTTCTTTGTGCCGTTGACCGTTCGCTGCAGAAGATGAACTCTGACTTCAGGGCTTGGCCTCATTTTTAACTGGCAACCAAGCAGCGCATCTCCTCAACCGCTGAATGTTCTCTGTGGTGAGACCTCGCCGTCCCCTCCCATCACTCAGATATTTGTATAATGAACAAACATTTCTGTCTCTGTGAGACATTTATGACTGCCTCTGGTTTACCCAGCATCCCCTGGGTTCTGACTCGCTCTGAGTCATGCACAAAGGTTTGAGAGGATCACTTTAGCGCAACATTTCCTGATGAGACGGGCTGACCCAGATGAGGGGAAACAGTTGGTTATAGCCGTCTATGTTTAGATATGGTGCTGAAATCATCAACTCAAGAAAAACGTATGCGGGAAATGGTTAAATCAGGTTGGAAAAGTCAACTTTTCTCTTGTTTCTTCACTCTTTTTTTACTTCTGTAGTGTTGACTGACAAAATCAACCAAACTTAAACTTTATAGGATCCCATAAAATAAAAAAAAGCTATCCTCCACATAGGAACAAAACAGCTAAGATTATATGAAATATTTCTCTTAGATTTAGTCAATAATACGAAGAATAAAGATTTCTGGGCAGATCACAAAAGACTTACTCCAATAAAAAGGGTAAAAATAAATGAGAAAATAGTGAAGTACAGCATAATCGTTCTGGGAATATACAAATTCACTTCCTCTCACTCCTTTACAAGCTAATAATTAAACCCTTTTTGACAAACTAAAGACCCACTCCCATTATATTTTCATTTATTTCAAAAACATTTCTAGTGGTCTTTAAATTATGCTATTTTAGGCTAATTTAAAAAAACCTGTATTGATTTATTTCTAGGATAGTTTCAGCAGTAGTTCATTAGCAGCAAAAATGACAAACAATATTGGAGCTATCCACTATTTCAAGTTATATTTAAGGTAATCTTGAAATTACATGTGGTGTTCCTCAGGGCTCTGTATTAGGACCAAAACTATTTATCTTTTACATTGACATAACTAAATTATTGTAACTTGTTGTGTTTGCAGAGGATAAAAATATTTTCTGTGGTGATGCCAACATTGTATTAAGATTATAAATGAAGAACTAAATATTGTTTTTAAAAATGGCTGGATTGCAACAAATTGTCATTAAAATTAAACTGTGATATTTGGTAACTAATTTGAAGATTTTGGACAACAAATAGACATAAATCTTTTCCCAATAGAAACTGTACAAGAGAACAAGTTTTTAGGACCGATAAATGACAGTGAACTATCATGGAAACACACATTAGACACATAAAAATGAACATTTCCAAAAAAATTGTTAATTAAAAAATAAAGTTGAATACTTCCTGGACTATAATTAGGACTTTGTACTGCTCCTTAGTGCTCCCCTACCTCACCTACTGTAATGAGGTTTGGAGGAATAATTATAGATCTTCATTACATCCATCATACATATATATCTATTTTAAAGGGGCAGGTTTAAATAAGCTTCTGCGTGCTTCATTTAAACATGTGTCTTTAATGTGATTTTGTTTCTTATTGTTATTACTATTCATTATATGGACCATGTTGTCTGTACCTTTAACATGTTTAAAACAAATTGTAACAAATGAATGAATAAAGTTTTGAGCAAGGTTCTAGCTCCGACAAGGAAAACAAATGAAGCGGAGCAGGAAGTTTGGGTCCCGCACCTACAGTATGTTACTACTACCAGCGGTTTCAAACAACATTCATTCTTCTGCTTCTGAAACACAATGATTTGAATAAAGATGTACTCGAAATTTCAATTTTAAGCTTAATTTGTATTATATATGTCCTCAGCCACTTAAAAAATCCCACAAGAACGTATTAAAAACACCAAAAACACTAGTTTTTGGCGTAGGTGTTCTTGTGTTGTTGCTTTAAGTACAAATGTGTCTGTTTATGATAAAGAGTAATTATAATAGCATCATTTACATGAGTTGTTTTAATGCATGTAAGCACCTTTGTTACTTTTAATTTTCAAATCAAGTCCAGATTTATTGTAGCGACTACATCAAAAATTTAAAGTCGCTGAGAGACTGACGCAGGGCCCAGTTATTGAGTAACGCACTAAAGGGAATTGAACCGGGTCATGCTTTGAATTATTAATTAATGACAAAAACTGAAACAACTTTGTATGAATGCTTATTGTAAGCAAAAGAAAAAGGCACAAAAATGGGCAAAAAGTGACAAAAAAGTGGTCGACAGAAAGTGTGACCACCCAGCTCACCTTCCCCCCTCTAACTTACAGGTGCAAAATCAACAGGTGAGTTATGTCTCCGCCCACAAACATGTGATCCGATTACCTGCTCAACATGGCCGCAAAAAATACTGTAATCAAAAAAATAATATTCATTCACCTCAATACAAACAGCAGTTAAATTCATTTCTTTTACATGAATCATCCAGAGTTTGATGACTATTATTTTTTATTTTTATTGATTGAAATAAATCAGATTCAAAAGAACCGTATGGTTTAGAAGACTAAAAAAATATATACCTTTTGAAGGTGTACTGATATTGACTAGTTTCATACATCAATTTCATTAAAAGTTTTGGCTTGCAAACACTCACGCACACAAAACCATCTTTCACAGGAAAAAAAAAAAAAAAAAAATCATGCCGTGGTGTAAACTGATTCCCTCCCAGATACAGTCAGCCTTTCAGGAATCTGACAGGAGTGTGAAACTCTCAGTGTGAGCGTTAGCATCGGATGAAAAAGATTACTCATGGGGAAAGAATTAAATAAGCCCTAAAACACAGAGCATGCTCAGCCCCACTAGTGTGTGCGAAAAAAACAAACATTGACCTTTACAGCAAATGTAAAAATCAATTTTATTTGACACCATTGTGCCTGAAAATACAAATAAATCTGCTGAAGTTGTGTTGAAGTGCCACATTTCAGCCAGATGAGGGGATTAAAAGAGTTGAAACATCATGCAGAGGAGTGCAGTTGTTGTTTTATGACTGAATCCTGGTGTTTGGGTGCTGGAATGAAACCCGCCTGACTGGACGCGTTTCTTTAATTGTGCTTTGACTGCTTTATTACCTCCTGAACTGCAGGTACTTGGCTCCCCTTAATTCTCTCAAGTGGAGTATTGACAGCAAAAACAGGCCGGAGGAACAAATGCTGCGAGGGATCCGAGGATCTGATTGCACGGCCACAACACCCCCCTCCCTCCATGCTTACAATGGCAGCTCAGAGAGAAAGATGGACGTTCACACAAAAGATCTGGAGCGTTGCCAAACATGCAAGTGCGCCTGAAGTTCCTTTAAATGCTCCTGCTGGAATGTCACCTCACAGAGTGCACTTTCACATCTATCAGGAAGTGTGGCTTGATCTTCCTAACATCAAAAACTCCCCAAATGAAAAGAGCGTTTGATCAGAGTTCTCATGCACACAATCAAATCTTTTCATTAAATCAAAATTTCTGGTTTGCTGTTAACAAAAAAACAGCTTGTAGGACCCAATTTTCTAAAGCCAAATTCTGTCCGATGTAAAAAATGTTTGAAGACCCACTCTTATGCTGAAGATTTTTGTGTTTTTAACATGTTCTTATGGCCTTTTTCTTGACAATGGAGGACAAATATGAAAACAATTAAGATTAAAATTCCATTTCTGAGTATTCCTTTATTTAAATTGTAATTAATCAGAAGCAGACGAAAAAATGCAGTTGGATAAAGAGCCATTTGTTTGGACACAATCTACCTGCTCACAGGAACATAGAGGAGAAGGGGGGCGGGGTTGCTCCATCTCACCCACAACTTACATTTCTAATGAGCTCCTGCCGCTCTGCAAAAACTATGCCCAAAAAAGCAACACAGATTTTTTAAAATATTTTGTCTAAAACAGCATAATCAAGAAAATTCCACTGTGAACGCTGTAACAGAATAAAAGAGGATCGGAGTGAGACTTAAAAACTTGTCCTGAGAGCATATTTATCAAAAATCTATTGTATTTATTTAAAATATTTTGAAGAAAGACCTAAATTTGAGTGATTTCATATTGTTATTATATTTTTTTCAATTTTTTTAGAATATTTTGCTAAATCAAAAAAAAAGTATTATTTCAAATGTTTTAAATTTTTTCCAACCTAAACTGAGATTTAATATTCATCACACTTTTATTTTATTTTAAAAAGTCAAAGTTTTTTAAACAAAAAATTTTTAATATTGCAATCTAGTAAGTGTTTTAACAAAGCCTCTTTTTGTTCAAAAAGTTGGATTTTTTTTTCAGAAAAATAAGACATAAAATGTTTCCATGGTGTTAATATTTAAGGTTCTTCACAACTTGTAACATTTTCCATAAGTTTATATTATTTTTCACCTACAAAAGATATTTAGACATTTTTTAAATTGTAAGATTTAAAAGTCAAAAATACTATTTAAAATTTGGTAAATTACAGTTTTAAGTTGTAGTTTCACAGTAAGCCTTTTTTTGAATATACACTTTAGAAAGACAATACAGAACAGACTTTCTGCAAATAAAAAAGTCTGCTAAACAATTGACTTTTACCTGTAGCTTTTACAGTGTAAACCACCTTTTGTTTGATAAATTTATGTCCATTTTACAAAATATTGATATGCAATATGCATCTGACTGATATAAGAATTACATTACAGTGCATTAAAAAAAATCAGTTGTGATCTCTATTGCTATGAATCAATTTACAATTTTTTTCTGTTATTTAATTTATGGTGCAACTGTATTTTTTACTGATTTTCTCTGGAATTGTTCTGCAAAAACAACATTTTTTATTTTAAAAAGAGCAAATTTGGGAAAATAAATATTTTTAGATTCTTTATTGGATCTTTCTCGATTTTAAAATCAGTTAGTTTGTCTGTTATTTATGCTAATTCTTATATTGTGTCATTATCATCCAAAGAAAATGTGTAGTTATCAAGCAGTTTAGCATAAACCTTTTCACTTATTCTTATCTACATGTTTGTACTTTGATTTAATTGTTTTCTAAAGAAGTTTACAAATCAAATCTTTAATTTTGTATTTACTTTTTGAAGACATTTCTGAAACTTCTACCAAAATCTAAAAACATATTTGTATTATTTTCAGTCAAAAGGTCAAACTTCAGTCTAAAGGATGAATATGTTTTGTGAGTTATCAGAAGAAGATGCCTGGATGGTGAGTCTCGTGACACATCTGGACCATCATTTCTCCTGCTGCTGGACATTAACTGAGTCAGTCACTTCCTTGTTAATCCCTTCTCTATCCTCCCTTGCATCTTCATTCCTCCAGAGCGTCTCCTTGCTGATCTACCTCCCTCCGTCTGGCCTCCCTTATCTCCCACCCTTCCTCCCTGCCAGCTGTTGTTTGGCTGTGAGTGGAAGGTCTGTGGGTCAGGACCTGGACCCGAAGGCCTAAATTAAAGACTCTTTTGTAGGAGTAATGTGTGAAACAACAGTTTATAGGAATATTTAGGGGAAAAAATCAAATGAAATCATGAAAATACAAGAGTTTGGTCATTTTGAGCCCTAGGAACCCTGGGAAAATGACTGGAAGCTTCTGCTGATGCAAAATAACCACATTTTGTCGCCCAATTTAGTAATCCCCACCTGTCATTGTACCTCAAAATTTGATCCATGTCAACTATAAGAGAAAAATCATCTGGTCGCTGAAAAATTGTAAGAATCAGTAAATGGAGTCAACAAATGGAATAAATTGAGCGTAGAGATGAAAAACGCTGCAACAATATCAAGTTTTTTGTGTTTATCTTTTTTTATTGATTGATTTATTGATTTGTTAAAATGTGCAGACGAAATAAGTTATTTCTGTCCCCTTTTCATTTTTTTTTCTTTTTCCATCATGTTTGAGTTTACAACTCAAGTTTATATTGTATGTTTTTAGTATTAATGAATAAAAATGAAAATCAAATCTCTGCAACCACCACACAGCGTGTAAAAATGCTAATTAATTTGCTGATAAACTTGCATTTAGGTCGCCGCCCAGTGGCATTTTGGGATATGTGACTAGCTTGAGTACAAAACATGTCAGAGTAAGTCATTATGTAATTTTTGCACCAATGCATTACATGATCTGTTGGTTCAATGTAAAACAAAAACAGTCTGTGAGAGGATTTGGATCTGATCAAATCTATGAACTGGAATCCTGGAGCTGAAGTTAACTATCTTAGACCTCTAAATTAAACTAAACTCCTGTTAAGGATGCACTTATGTTCACGATTTGGTTCAAATTTTGATTTTTTTGAAAGTCACGGTTTTGTCTCAGATAAATAAATGATTTGTGTATTACAAAACAACAACCAAAATTCAGAAAAATTATTTTTTTTATTCAATGTGCTAATAAGCAAGTACAAATGAAGCAACAGCTTTCAGTTGGTTTTTGTAATAAAACAATAAATTGCAAATTCTTCTTAAATACTTTCAACGTAAAACATGCAGCAGGGATGCAATGATTCGCTTCTCACACCATGCGGTTCAACGGTGTAACATACAATTTGGTTTTGGATCTGAATTGTGTCTTTTCTAGTTTTTAAAGTGTAGAATGACTCTTTAAAAACAACAAAATTCAGATAACAGCAAAACTCTTTCATTCAGATGCAGGTTTATGATGTTTTTGCAGAAGAAAACACTGATTTGGCTGAACTAAGAAAAATCTGCACGTTTTTCTAGTTGCCAGAAAACCCTCTTGAGATCAGAATTAATGAGTTTTGATTTTCATAATTTTGTCCATTTCACTATAGTTTCCATGAGCAGTTAAAACCAGCTCTACTGCACGTATATGACAGACGGTCATCTTGTTTTTAATATATTTATGAATTTTCTCCCCTGACTTTTCACAGTTTGAGTGTGGCATCAATCTCTGCCCTTTTCTGGGGTTTCCTTCGTGTGCTTCTGTCAAATTTGGCTCATTAAAAAACATTACAAATCAAGCTCTGCAGCAAAAATCAACCTTTCTGGAAAAACAAATACAGTGAGGACATTTTTCAGCAGCGCTGCTTGACTAATGCTGCAGCAGAAAACAGGAGCGCTCTCTTCTTCTCTCATAAACTATGCCGTTGTTTTCCTGCTGCAACAGAAAATCAATAAATTTTAAAGAGACACTTTAAGAGCGGCAAAACTCAATGTGAGCTTTGTCCTCGGCTCCGTGGCACAGAAGGTGAGTGCGGACTCCCTGAACCTTGATCCTTGAACCCTGGAGGTCACACGTCCCTGGAAGCCACATTTGAGGCCCACATCAACACGGGGCAGCTGGAGAGGCTCCATTTCAAACAAAGTACAGAATTATTGCAAAAGTTGATGCTAATGGATTTAATTCTGGGCAAATTTGCTAAACGGTATTTAAGCTTTCATCCCACCCCTCTGGGCTCTTCTTTTGCTGAAGAAGTCTCAGTGCCCAAGTGAATGACGCGACAAATAAACATGAGAATTTGAATATTTATATTTAAAATACAGTTTTTAACACGTAGCCACTAAAAAAACACCTAAAATATCAGGAACAAGCATTTAAGGTCAACAAATATGCATTTCTGAAGGATTTATTAACAGTGAAAGTGTGTGCAGACTAAAAAAAACAAAGTATTTTTCTGCTCATATTTGCATGAAAAGGTCTTGGAGCTCAGCGGGCTGCTGTCCCTGTCAGGCAGAGAAAGGTGAGCTTGGTGTGTTTGACCTTTGACAAACACACTGATCCCGTGTCCCCCGAGGCTCAAAACAGCACAAGGCGAGTGAGAGGACGGGATCAAGTTTTGTACAACAGGTTGCAAACATTCACATATGCAGCAGCACTTTGTCCTCTGACAAGTGTGCACTTTACGTGGGAAATGCTGATGATTAATCGTAGAAAAATGCAAAAGTTTGTCAACTGTGACCTCATCGAAAACACCATTTATGTCAAATGTTTCTGCAAATATTCAGTCAGTCCTCACCTGAGCTTTCCTCCTTTTTGAGGTTCTTTGAAAGCTCCAACCACGTGAAGATTAAAGCTTCATTGCTGGTAAGATCACCGTGGTCATGTAGAGACAGCTAAACTTTGACCTTTAACCTGCAGGATTCAGACTAGAAATCCCATGATTCATTAAGCTAAGGTCTGCTGAAAAGGATTTCCAGGAGGTCGGGGAAAAAAAACTGCATTTCGGCTCATTTTTTGATTCTGTTTGGTTCACTTTGGATCCTCCGAGCGCGTCATCACACAACAGAAGTAATAATTCTACATTTTAATTCCGTGAAAGTCCGGCAACCATTTATTCTTCCTCTTTTTGGAGTCATCTTTTTAAACCAAAATGACAACTCGATGGTGCAGCACTTCTTTGGATTTCCCATAGAAGAATTTGTTGGAAAAATATTTAAGAAATCTGATTTACACAACAACTTTTTGTGTGCTTAAAAAAAAAATCTGATTCTCAATTATTTTTTTCCACATCTTCTGGCAGGAATAGTGCGGATGCTGAATATGTCTCCATATCTTGACAGTAGAAATCTAGTAATGGGAGGTGTTTAAGTATAAAAGACCCTCTTCTTTGGGCCTATTTCACAAGTTTTCACAGTATCATGACAGATAGGCAATAGTTCCTGAAAGAATTTAAAATTAAAACTGTGTTTCTAGGTATTTATTCAAATCATGATAGATTAGGAGCAGACACAAACCCATCATTTGTGACGCATCAACTAAAAATCTCTGCTCTGCTTCAATTCCGATGCATCCACTTCCAGACAAATAAATCCATGAAAGTCTTGATTTTTCTTCATCTGAGCTGGTATCTGGCTCAAAACTGTGTACCTCGGATATTGCTTGATGTTTTTATGCAATGCTAATGTTAGCTTGGACTTGTGAGGTGCTATAAACTAGCAGGAGAGAGAGGAAACAAAGGGGTTGATGGGAAATTAACCAGGGCTAACTCTTCTGCCCCAAACCTGAGGCAAGTTTTGATGAACTTCTACCGCTCTGCAGAAACTATGTCTTAAAAAATAACAACTTTTTAAATTTTGGCTTAAAAACAACATAATCATAATTATGGGAATGCTTTTACAGCACAAAAAATATATAGTTAAATGGCTGGTTCATTCATCCAACCATCATCTACACCTTCTCCGTCCCAGTTAGGGTCATGCGTCCTCCTGGAGCGCAGCTGTTTCTGGACAAAGTCAGGGTACATAACCGTCTACCACAAAGCCACAAACTCATACGCTTACACCCATTCCTAAGGGACTATTTAAAATCCTTAATGAACCTATCATACATTCTTTTGGTCAGTGGGAGGAAGTCAGAGAACCCACAGAAGACGCACGCATGCGCAGGATGAACAAAACTCGCACATCTTGGAAGCTTCCGGCTGGTGATCTTTAAACCAAATTGATACTAATTAGAGAGGAAGTTTTGTTGGGAGTTCTTGCAGTCTTCCTGCAGCTGTTATGCAGTCTTTTCCAAGAAAATTTGGTTCTAATTCCAGTTTTTTATGTCTTTAACAAACTATCTGGAATTTTTACCAAAGAGAGGTGATGCTAAAGTGGATTTTATCTGGCAAAAATGTGTAAATTTGAGGATTTTCTTTCCCACTTAGACAAGGAACAACTTTTAAGGCTTCAGATCAGATCAAAATAGCTTCAAATGTATGCAGATTATATTGTGATGACATGGAGTTAAATGTAAGACTTTGCTTTAATAAACTTGAAAAAAGTAAAACTGCGTTTTCTTACTTTTAGAAAATGTATTAATTTTTACACTCATTTTTAAACTGTAACAGTAACAAAACCAGATCTTAACTTTGTGTCTATGTGGACAAAAAGGAAGTGAGGAGCAACAAAGACAGTTAAACTCAGAGGTCAGTCCCTGAACAATGGACAAAAACACTTTCAGTGACACCTTTCAGTGGTGCAGCTTTATCCAGGTTTTCCCACAGCATCAAACCTAAGACACAATTACAGATGTGACCTTCACATGCTGACGGAAGCCTCCTCTTCCTCGGAGGGAGTGTTGAGCTACAGTCCACCTCCCCAGCACAAAAAGCTGGTTCACCCTACCGTGACCTGACACTTGCTAAAAAGAGTACAACTTCCCCAAAGACTACCATGTTAAATAATATCCAAATTTACTCTAAAATAAACCGTTGAATTTTCACAAACCTTTTAAGATGTTTACTACTACAAATCTGTGTCATTTAGATGAGCAGGGGGGCCCAATTGGCACTTTTGACACAAAAATCGCTCAAATCCAGTTATTTTATCTGGAGGTGGGTGGACTCAATGAAAAATGTTTCAGGAAGTTGTAGAAACTCCTGACAAAAAGGATCTTCTATGTCAGTCCAGGATACACTGCAGACACATTAATTACTCAATTTATTGACCATTTATTTTGAAAGTTTTCCAGCTCCAAGCTGAATTTGTGAAATGTTTGTCAAAAAGATGCAACACGCTTTAATTTTACCGTCTCCAAAAAAAACTGTGATTTTTGAGTTTTTAAAATGTTTTTTTTTTCATGATGGAGGACGTACATTAAAAAATTAAGCTTAAAATAGAATTTCTGAGTATTTATTTATCTAAATATTTGTGAATCAGATGAAAAAATGTTTGAAAATGCTGGTAGCAGTAATTTTTGCATTTTATTATTTTTGGATTTATTATTTTATTTTTGCTTTTATCCTTGTTCTGTGACATTGAATTCCATGAAAGCCGCCTGATAAATAAAATTATTATTATTATTAAGCTAGTGAGAGAGCCTGTAAACAAAGAGATGATGGGAAATGGGGATGGGGTTGCTCCGCCTATGACTCACGGCCAAATTTCTGATGAACTACTGCAGAAACTATGTCCTAGAAAACAAAATAATTTAGCTAAAAATGTTAAAATCATAATTCACAAGGATTTCTGGGATTTCTGCCCATTTTTCTTTCTTAGATCTGTTCCAAAAGTGAACATGGCTTCATTCTGTAGAAAGCAACACGTGGACCGCAATGCAGCACTCCAACTGTGTGTGCTCTGCTCCGTGCACGTGAGCGTGCCACTGCGTTTTCCAGTTGAAGGAGAAAGTTTTCCATTGGATGTTCAGTGTGCGTTGATAAACCAAGTAAGTTTCTCTTCCTGTATGTTTGTCTTTGAGCCTTTTTGTTTGTTTAGTTAGCAATGCAAAGCTAAATGACCACTAATTAGACAATAAGAGCGTGCAAGTGGGCGAGTTTGTTTTTGTGTTTATTTACTAGAAACCACACACACCTCAAAAGTACCTATCTCAACATTATTGAATACACAAACTTTTTTTTCGTAATTGGAAATAAATTCAGGTGTCAAGGGGTTAAGAAATCATCAATAGAAGCTTCTTTAAGCTTTAGAAATAGCAGCTCAGGTGAGAGAACTGCTGTTGTTTTATTAATAACAATAATAAAACTGTATGAAAACACATGTTATTGATCCGTTCATTTGTTAAGGCCTTCCACTCGGCTATTCTCATTTGCCGCTGCTTCAAAGACTTCTGCATTCCTTCTGAATCTAACAACTTCTAAAGAATTAATGCTTTTCACTTAAGCTTTTTTTCCACTGGATTTAGTTCAGTTCATATTATTTATTAGATCTAGCTTTAAAAAAAGGTTCACTTTTTTCTTTGTGCATTTCCAGCAGCTCATTTAATAAAGTTTTTTGCGAGTCTTTGTCTCAGACCTTCAGTTCATTTGTGTTGTTGTTGGCATTAGCCCATGAGGTTCTTTAATTTCATGAATAGTTTCAATCCAAAGTTCACTTTAAACAAAATTTGCTAACTCTCACTCATGTGCTGCTTTCTTTTTCATCACTGTCACTCTCAGCCAACACTGAGGCATGATGGGAAACCATTAGCTTCCTCTGGATGACAGAGAGACTGTATAGATGTCACGCCTCACGCAGAAACATGAGGCTGACATCCTGGTGTGGATAATGTGCTAATTAGATTTGGCCCGAGGTTGTTGGTGCAATCAAATCTATCCGGAGCTGTGGGCCAAGAGCGCGAAACCAAATCTGAAACCCAAAGTATGTATTCAGACTGCTGCTCAAATGTGCTTCCTCTCTGCTATGGGCTTCAGCGTGATCCATCCACCGATGAGAGAGTCAAACCCGCTGACCGTTTCGATCAGCCAGTCGAGCGCAG
This sequence comes from Oryzias melastigma, assembly GCF_002922805.2. Lineage (NCBI taxonomy): Eukaryota > Metazoa > Chordata > Actinopteri > Beloniformes > Adrianichthyidae > Oryzias > Oryzias melastigma. The sequence goes on along the minus strand of NC_050525.1, from coordinate 23,948,105 downwards.
CAGCTCTGTTCCTGCAGAGGTGGTTCATTTTTAAGCCATGCTTCCTAAATAGATCCTAAAAGACCCACTCTGATGAAAGTTGTTTTTAACACCTTCTTCTGACAACACTGTATACTACTGAAATAAAACTATGTCTAAAAAGGCATTTCTGAGTATTTCTTTGTTCAAATCATTGCACATCAGGAGCAGACTAAAAAAGACGGTTTGGAAAAGAGCTTATTTGTGAGGCAGAAAATGCACAAGATTCCTGCTCTGAGCTGCTCTGCAGAAGCCAAGAGGAGGGCCAGGTTTTTGATTTGGGCTAAAAGGGACATAATCATAATCAAAAGTCAACTGGGAATGCTTTTAAAAAAGACAAAAGGATGATTGTAAAGTGGTAAATTCACTTACTTTAGATACATTAAAAAAAAAGTCACAATAGAAACTATTATATGGAAACACACTGTTACAGATTATTTTAGAAAGCATATTTTTATTGTTTTCTAGTCACTAAATATTTGTCAAAATATAAACAGAGTAGTTTTTTTTTTACTAAAAAGAACCAAAATTAGCCTAAAATGGAAAAGTGAAAGCCTAAGACACCAAACAGAAACATTTTAATTTCAACTCCGGTCATCTTTTGATCTATTGTAAATGTGTTTCCTGTGTTCTTTTGATTGTAATTATGCAGTTTTTAGCACAAAAAAAAAAAAAACTGTTGTTTTCTTGGACATAGTTTCTGCAGAAACTATTGCTGTTGAGAAACCCCGCCCCCCTTTTCCTAGAGCTATCTGTTTACCACACAGTCCCGCTCACACCAACAAACCTAACAACAGATTGGGATGACTTGCGCCTCGCCTGGACTGTCGGTGAGACCAGACGGCTGCAGACGGAGGGGGAAAGGCGCCTAAAATCAAGACAAATTCTGAGCTGCAGCGAGAATTAACAAGAACAGAAAGTTGGGGTTGTCTGGGCGGCTAGCAGTCAGTGCAGAGCAAAAATCCCAGTTGTTCTCACCAAGGTAGGCGCCTTGCGTCTTTTCACGCAATATTTTGTGTCAAAAACTACCCAACATGCATTGCACACCATCTGTGCAGCGCAGCGTCTTAAATCCACCTATTACCATGCAATAAAAATGAATGTTTACGCCAACTGAGTGTTAGCATTAGCCGTCCTATGGGAAATTCCATTGAATGTTAGCATCAAGCTAGCAGACTTTAGCTTTATATGCTAGATCGATCTCTATTTATATGGATCGATTATTGATCTCTTAAACTTAGATCAGTTCAGTGGCCTTGTGGTAGAGTGTCCGCCCTGAGATTGGAAGGTCGTGGGTTCAAATCCCGGCCGAGTCATTGCCAAGAACAGGAGCCCAGACGATCCACCTGGGATCTGGAAAATCTCCTCCAGAGGGGAGTTGGAAAGAGCAGCAACACATGAATCACACTGCACCAGACAGAGGCATGGAGAACTAAACAAAGAATAGATGATAAAGATTAGAGGGAATGAAAATAGAGGACACAACCCCAGTGCATCATACTTTCCCTAGCTTCCATCTTCTAGAAGCCTACTAGCAACTTGAAATTTAATTGAAACATGTTATCGAAATTGCGCCAAAAATACATTTTCTACATTACAAATACATTCTTATTTAACAAAATCTTTAACATACTGTAACTTTTCAACCGTTAACACGATCAATGTCATTCCAGAAGATTCTAAAGGAGAAAAGCGGCTCGACGAGCCGCTTTTCTCCTTTAGAATCTTCTGGAATGATGTTGATCGTGTTAACAATTTGTCATCCTGATAAATCAGTAATCTTTGCTGAATTTAAATAGACTTGAGGCCTCATTGTGTGAAAAGAGCCCCACAGTTCTCTCTCTGTCCTGTTGACGGCCTTTCCGTGCACATCAGTGCCCCCAGCTGACAGTGCTGTGGATCCACCTGTTCCTTGCGCTCAGAGCTGCTTCCTGATCCGGATGTGGGAACATGAGAATATGAATGACTCTGCAAGGAAAACAAATCAGGCTTTTTCTATCCTCATCGGAAGAGTCTGCTGTCTCACCCTCCGGATGGGTTTTGTGGTGGAATTTGGCAGAGCTGGAGTTTGGAAAAGCCTTGATATGCGTCAAATATCTCCAAACAAAAGGATGTGCTAACTTCACGCGTTTTTCTTGGCTTTGTTTTCCTGTATTTCATGTTTGACAGACACAAAGAAAAAAAAAATAATAATAAAAATAGCGTTTCCACTTCAATCACTAACTGATTAACCACAATAACAGCTGACCTCAGATCTTAAAAACATGCTGCAGATTTTAGAAGAAAATACAACACAGTAAGTTTACTAGAAATGTTAGGGTTTAAAGTTAGTTTTCACAGCTAACGGTATCTTCTTACAGTAGCGAGGAAATGGGATTTAGCTGCTCCAACTGCTGTTTCATGCAGCAGCTGCTCAAATAAAGCTCAGGCAGATGTAACTGCTAAAGACATCAAGCTGTCCCGGTTCGCCATCTGACATTTAAAGCTTATCAGTTGCCGCAGATGTCAAAGGCAGCACAAACTAACCTGCAACTGAAAATGAAAAACAAGAAAATTAACAGATTCTGTTCCTGTTCAGATTTGCTAAAATGACTTTTGTTTTCTGAAACATTTCATTAGTGTTTTAACGTGTATGTGTGTGTGTGTGTCATATAATTTACTATGATTATGCCGTTTTTAGCCAAATCAAAAAGCTTGTGTCGTTTTTTTAAGATATTTTCTGCAGAGCAGCAGGAGCTCATTGGAAATTTGAATCTGGGTTATGGTTGGGACCGTTGGTGAAGAAGCAACCCTACGTTGGTATCCCAGCATGCCTTTGTTTGCATGCTCTCCCCTTACAAGCCAAAGCGAACATTGGCGTGGCAAAAATGGCGAATATTGGAGAATTAGTTTCAAGGCAGACGGCAGCTCAGACGAGGAAAATGAAGACGTTAATGGATCTATTTGTCTAAGTGGAAACATTTGAACTGGAACAATTCCAAAGAAATACTCAGAATTGCAATTTTAATCTTAAATTACTTTATATATTAGAAAAATGCAACAAGAACACAATTTTCCTTGAAGTGAGTCTTTAATACGTGTTTGGGTTGTTGATGTGATTTCCACCTTAAGGCCACTGTAGTTCTGGCTTCTGTTATTTCTTTAAATTTGTCTCAGAAATGCAACAATCTATAGATGAAAATTTTGATGCACTGAATTATTTCTGAGTCAACATATGCGACATGCAGGTTAAAAAACATGTTTTCAGAACAATCTCCATTGAAAAATACTTAAAGTCTGAAGTAAAATCTTGACAAAAACGTGTTAAATCATAAGCAGACACAACCTGAACTAAATTTGATTTTGAATTTTCTGAAAACTAATTAAAGAGCTAGAATTCAGAAAAAGCAAGAATACAAAGCAACAAAATATTTTTTCAGTCTTCCATCATTTTTTTATATATTCCAAATGAACTCTACCACAAGCCAAATTTGTTATTTTTTGAGATTTTTGTTCTTTGCACGAAACTAAAAGACAGTTGCTGCTTGTTTTCTAGGCTGAGAGACAAAAAGGGGGAGATAATGGGGGTGTTATTACTGTCAAGGAGTGGGGGGGTGAAGAACAGATTATGCAGAAAAGCGCTTCCAGAGGAAGTGTGTGTTTTAATGCTGACAGGGTTCCTGTGGAGGCCGTTATGCTAATCTGCCCCCTTGTTAAACACTGCAGAACGTCCGCAGTGGAAGAGGGGGGAAATGCACCATGAAGACCCGAGCGTGGAGGCTGGCAGGAAGCAAACACAGCAGCGTTTTATCCTTCCTGTGTCAATACGTCTTCACTTTTTACCCATCCTGCCCCATCTGAGGAGGGAGGGGTCACATCTTGTTTCATAACTGCCTCTTTAACCCCACACTTCACCAAACCAGATTTTACAGATGGATAAAGAGCGTCAATGGGAGCAGTGAGTGATCGCCGGACAATGGATCGCCAACCCCGGATTTCCTGGCTTAAGCCAAAAAAAAAAAAAAAAAGAAAAAGGTTACCCTCTTCCGGATGTTCAATTAGATTTACCAGAAATAGAAAAACAAACCCTCATGAGGATCATAGCAAGGTAGGCGAGCAGTGAGCAGGTTTGTTTTCGAATGTCATTGTGAGGTACTGTAAGGGCCTGAGCCCAAAGGGGCCGTCTGACACCACGGGGCTTCAAAAAGCAAACGCAGCTTCAAACAGCAGCCCCAAGCCAACATCAAACGCCCCAAATCTGAGCCGATCCGCCCTTTCACTGTGGCATGAGCCTGCACGGAAACTGTCAGGCCTCGTTAACGGAGAGACGCCCACTGCCAGCCTGTCTGCAGTCCCAACCGTCTGCCTGTCTGCCGGCCTCCGCGGCTTCTGTCTGACATCTCGGACCTCCGTCTGACCGCCTGTCGCCAGCTCTCTGTAGGTCTCCTCTGTCACATGCGGGTGGAGCTGGGCGAAGATCAGTCGCAGCCGAGGGCCACAGAAATTAGGCACTTCCGCTTTCTATACCAGCACAGAAACACTGTCAGCACAACATTTAACTTACATATTTTTAAGGAACAGGACACTCTCAGTCCATCCAAAGAACATTTTTGTTTTATTGAACCATTCCAGTTTAAATCAAAATTTGCCCTCAATTAAAAAAAAAGATAGGATTTCATGTCCAATCGTTTCCAATTAAGGCTGTCACAACTGTCGCAACCAGAGCTGTCCAAATCCAAAGGATTCCTCACAAGTCTATTGGTGATTTCTAAAGAGGAAATTTTGTTTTCAGCCTAAATTTGTCATGATCTGTGCTTAAGTTTTGTCATGTTCTGTTTCCCCTGTCAGTCCCACCATTTTCAGGTTAAATCAACCACAGCTGTTTTCATTTAGTTAATCAACCTCAGAGTATTTAGGTGTCTGTTTTCAGTTTCTCATTGTCAGGTCATCTGTTCTGTTATGTCACATCACTGGTTTGTTTTCTCCTGGTTTTGTCATGTTTTGAGTTTTTTTTTAAGGAAATCTTTGAGTTTCTGCCACCATGTCCTTCCTCCTGCATTTGGGTCTTACACCACCATCCATGACAAAATGAAAAGTCTGTAACCTGCAGCTCTGGAGCCACATGTTGCTCTTTTACCCCTCAGCTGTGGCTCTCTGGCTAAAGAAAAATACAATGATTTTCATTTTAAAAAGTAACTGAAAAGAAGTAAATTCTGCTAACTCAAACTTCACAAAACTAAAATGAACTTAACTAATATTTCATGAATAATTTGTTTTGTAGTGTTCTAAAGGTGATATTTTATCATATATATGGATATCGTTTACTCTGAAAGGCTTAAGAAAATCATGGTGTGGCTTCTTTAAAGAACTTTTTTACTTTTGTTTAATTTTCTGTTAACAATTTTACCAATTACTGTTCTTCCTTTTTGGTTGTTATATTTTATTCTGGTATTTTTATGTACTTGTCATATTTTGTGGAAAAATGAAAACATAAATAAATAAATAACTTTGAAAGAATTTGATGAATTGGACAAACAAGAATTTTTATATTTTAACCTATAGAATTCAGATTTTTAAAGCTGTTTTTGATTAAATGCAAATAACATCAAATATAATGTTTAATATGAAGAGATTTTATATGAGAAGCAGCCTGTTACTTTTTCGAATGTAAAGTCATGACTTTGTTCTCAACAGCTCTTATTTTCTCATTTAAAACATGAAACTACACACCATCAGAATCAGGTTTTTGTTTATTTTTCAAAATTTTTTTTTAATTAAAAATACATTTTAAATTAATGTTGTTATTATTATTATAGTAATTTCTGTCTTTGGGGGCTTTTTCTCTTTGTGGTTTTTGTTCAGCCTGTTTTCTTCACACATATTGATACCTAGCCAGTAACATAAACTGCCTCTTCTGCTAAAAATTGAGTTCCTTATCTTCATGACAAAGTTTTCATTAGCCTTTAATTATTTGCCATTTTGTGCATTTTTTTCTAGCCAGCAACAAACAAAAACCTCACTAACAAAATCTTGGTTTTCTTTTCACACATTAATATTTACTTGAGAAATAATTCAAAATGTGATTTCTGAGCAAACTCTTGCAGCTTTACAGCAAAAGCTACTAAAGTTTGATGAAAGAGGCTGGATTACAAGTGTCCAACACCAGCAAAGCAGAAAAAGGCAGCGGCTTGGCCTTCCATGAGTTTAAATCCAGGCTTACAGGTGGCTCAGGCTCACCCCGGGGAGGTGAACACTCTCCCTCTGAGAGTAAGGAGGCAGACAGAGGAGGTTTTTGTGCTGAAGGGAAATGAGAGAAGCTGCCGATTATCAGCACCAAAGGCAAAAGATCCCTTCATTCCTAAAACCCTCAAGGAAGGATCTGAGGCCTAACATGCTCCTTTATCCCTCCCTGATTTGAAACACAAAAGCTCTTCATGGTGACTCTGAGGGAGAGCTGACGTGGAGCATTTTCTAAAGGAAAAAATGAAGCTGTTCCTTCGTTACTAAGAGTACAGTAGTGAAGTCCTGTTGAAGTAAGGGAAACATCAGCTCCTGTTTATTCGGGGATGCAGAAGCTCTTTGAAGACGGCTGATCAAACCTCTGAAATTAGCTGAGCTGGGAGCTGCAACAACTTTCTCTTCTAAATTTGTGACATTTTATTTGGCTTTGTATCTAATCATATGCTTGGAGAATCAACAATTCCAGGAAACTGTGAACTTTTATTTGTCTTTGAAATGAAGCAACAGGATTTGTGGCTCCTCCCATTGTTGCCTAACTCCATTTCTAAGAGTTCATAACAAATAAACTCTTAGGATTCCTTTTATGGTAAAAATGTAATAAAAAATTACATCTGCCTTTGAGGTCAATGATGGAATTAGGAGGTGAACATAATAAGTTGCAATGTCCCTCATTGGATTGTTGAGCTCATCTAAGCCTTAAGTCTTGGTCATTCGCATTTTTGGGTTATCTGAACCCGTGGAAGGTCACAGAGAGGAGCGGCTGCATCTTAAGAGGAAAGCAGTTAAGACTTGTGCGGACACGAAGGGACTTCAGGGAAATGGAGCACACCCATTGACTGTAGAATCAATGGACAGCTTAGCTCCTCCCTCGTGTCCCCTGCTGGTCCAAGAAGGTCAAAGTCCCAGAGACTTCTCTTGAGAAATAGACAATTATTACTCAGTCATTCTATTTGTCAGAATAACAATTCTTGCTCTGATATCTTCTTCTTAATATCTTCTTTCGAATCCAAATAAAAAAATATATATATATTTGATCTTTATCGCAAGTTATTTAAGTTGTAAACTGACCAATCAGCAGCCTCAGAAAAGGCATGTGGTGTCCGCTGGTCCCACCTTGAATGTTTGATTGGCAGATTCTCCTGAGCCGCTTTCAGTGAAAGGGCTGTGGACTTCGGACAAGCTCACTCATAAATGGCAACACTAAAAAAAATGTAAATCAGACCGACTCGGACCAATCACTGTTGTCGGGTTTCAAAATGACGTATCAGGAAGCCACGGTGGCGCTTTCTATGGGTGACGTCAACACCTTGCTTTGTTGCTTTGTTGCTTTTACGTTGATTTATTCTGGAATAATATTCCTTCCTGTTTTTATTCATAGTAACGCTGAAGGTACATTTTTGAAGTTTTAAAATTTACTTACAGTGTGTTCATCCTTTTTGGCCCGTGACCTTAGTTGTGTTTTGGATTTTAGCCCCCTGTGCATTTGAGTTTGACACCTCAGGTATAGGTCCTTTAAAACTGTGACATTAGTTCCTATTTTAGTGTCAATTGCACCACTAGTTGAGGTCCATCAGGGAAAAACGCAAACTTGAAGAAATGCTGCGTTCATGTGGTGTTTAATGATTAAAACACACATGAACGTTAGACAAACTACAAATCCACCAACAAAACATGAATGTAAAATAACTTTAAGGTCATTTTTATTGCAGTCCACCATCTAAGAGACACCAGAAACACAGGGAAAATAAAACATAATTAAGGGTTATCAATATAATTTATTCCAGTTTGTCAGGCCAGATTGAGTTTGTTTGATTTTCCGCCTCCAACGTCAAAGTTAAGAAGAACTGGAAAGAAAAACACACAGAAAACAAAGACAGCCGAGTAAAGATGAAGCCCTATAGATAAGAGTATTTCCAAGCCTTTTAATCAAAAGTTTAAGCAAACCCAAAAGCAAAGATCAAATATGTTGCAGTTCCTCAAAAGACCACTAGAGGCTGGTGGCAGAAGGAGGAAATTTCCAATTGACTTACAATTGCATACTAAGAAAATCGGCTGTTTTAATTGTTTAGGGGCAGTTTTCTTTCATTTGCAAGTGGATGAACAGAAAGGTGGGTAGGTCAAATTTAAATTTGATTTGTTCCACCCAATCATCATTTCTGATTACTTTTAAGGTGGAATTAGTAAGTTTAGTAAAAATTTACAAGTTAGAAATAATGACTAACCACAAAATATATACCTCTCTTCTTTCTCCTTCTATAATACATTGAAATAATGATTAAAAATAAAGTTTAGTCTTACATATAAAAAAAGGTTCATACAAATATTTAACCCCATTTATAATCCCAGTGTTTTAAATAAAGTTTGTCCAACACTTGAGGCTCTCAGCTTCTGTTTGCTCAGCTGCTGAACATGCAGGATAAGTCTGAAAAAAGATCAAGATTATGTATGTTTTAGTTTGTAAACTTTGTATGCCCCTGTAAAAATTATTAGATTAAATATTTTTTCATAAAAACACTTGATCATTTCTCCTCAAAAGCCTTTTTTATGGTCTTGGAGAAGTTTTCTTTAGGTGAGGTTTTGTTTCCTGAGTGTCATCTTCAGGCATTTGGCAATATGCATAATCCCTCTTACTGGAACACATCCTCCACCCCCCAGGTGAAGAAGAAGAAATACCGGCACAGCGAGCCCACATCCGCAGCTCATCATATACCGCGGTGTGGGGGAGGGAAGTGACCCGTGCCTCCTTAAACACAGAGAGGTCAGTCAAAACAGAGGTGTTGGATGAAGACGGGGCTCCATTACTCCGTTTGCTCAGGACTTTCCTCGTCTCGTGATCGGGAGTGGAGCCTACCTTCTTCCCTTTATCGATTCTGATTTAATTGATGGAGAGAAGGAGAATCTGCTGATTAAAAAGCTGCACTTGAACAAACGCGACAAATTGTGTCTTTTAGTGAAGCAACATTATTTAAGAGGAGAACAGAGGAAACGCTGTGTGTTGTTTTGTGCACAGATACTTTCTCTGCTCTGGGCTGGTTGGAATAACAGCCGTCCCGCCTGGCCTGTGATCTGCTGCACATTGTGAGGATCAAAGCCTGAAAGAGAGCGGAGCTGCGAGGCAGTAATGCATTTCCACAGGGGAGTCCTCTCTGTGGGAAAGAGCAATAGGTTAGAATATCAATGAGACGTGCCTGAGAGCGTAACCGCTCACCTGTTGTCTGACCGCAGCTTTAGTGTCGTTCCTCTCTGGACACTTATGGAAGTCTAGGCTGAAGAAAGCGATCTCTGATTGTTTTAGCTGCATGAATTGAGGCTTGAACATTTGGGACTTGGTAAAGAATAGAACGATAAAAGGTGTTTACTAAATACAGATATTTGGCCCTCTTGAACCTCACCTGAGTTTGTTTCCTTCCTTGGTTTGTTGCAGACTGCTTCAGTTTTTGTTTATCAGGCTGTATTCAGACTAGAAAAATCATTTGGTTCAGATCAAGTCCTGAACCTTGCGTTTGCGTTTTCGGACTACCGTCAGGCGGACTTTCCTTTTTAAAACCAAAACTTGTAAACAAAACCATGTGACTAAAGATCTCTTCACTCATTGGCATTTTGAAAGTCCTACGCTTTGCAGTCCTTGTTCAAATTTAACCTTAACGGACAGATTTTGAACGTCCGTATCAACGTCTGGTAAAACACTTTGGTACAAAACTAACTGTTTAAGGTAAGACAACGTCTATGAGGTAACACTGATAAGTGTTTATGACATATAGAATGCTGTAAAACATTGTTGTATGCTGTAAAGCATCGTGCATCACGCTAAAAGTTGTTTTTATGGGCCTCCATTCATACAACCACATTTCACTGAGTTGCTGTGTCTCATCGTTGTGGGGTTATGGCATTGTTTTCAAGAAAATTCTGTTCAGGAACTACAAGCAAGCTTTTAGGATGACGTCACAGGAGTGCTGGGTACGTGCCGGGTAATGAGACTCAGAAGTTGTATTTGTTTTCAGGTCTGTTAAGATAAATATTCTAACAAGGAAGGAGTTGGACCCTTTTTGCGTTACATTTCTCTGCGGCACACTGGTTGTTTCATTTCGACCCTGTTTACATCATATGGCCAGTGGCCACAATAGTTGTTTTGGTCCAGTTGTTCCACTTCAAGAACAGAGCCTATTCAGACTGAAGAATCTGAGGAATCAGACTGAGACCATCTCAAAAGATGGATTCAAGAGCAATTCCTGGACTAGGGTCCACTTGGGTGATTCTATTTTCTACTATGGTCAGTACTATCAGGAGTGAGAGATCATAGTCCCCCTCTGGTCACTGGTGGGAACCATCTTCAGAGAACTTAACTCACTATACCTCCCAACAACCTCAGTGTACAGTCCATGGATGCCACCTGAGTCCAATCAGACAATGGCCCATCTGTTTCTAAAGCAACATGGAGGGCCACCCTGCTTGCATTACCTATCTGGACTTAATCTTCTGTTTCCTGCCTTGACCCTCGCCTTGATTCTGACGTCTCTGGTCTCTTCTTGGATCATGATTGGCCTGTGCTGTTGCCACTTGCTGACAAGAAAATGTCACCGGAGAAGTGACTGGAAATCACAGAAGAAGTTGGGGAGACTGAGGTTCTTCAGAGTATGCAGGACTCTTAAATAGTTTTCATGCCATTGTTCGATCTAGCCTTCACCTACCGGGGGGCCAGATGCACTGACGAGGAACAGGAAATGGATCGACAAACTGGTGCAACCGGCACTGTTCTGGGACGTCCCCTAGAGTCTGTGACTGTGGTGAGAGATGCTGTTACAGAAACTGGAATCCATCATGAACAACCCTCTTCATCATCATCCTATGCATGAGACCATGGGAGCACTGGAACTCCTTCAGACAGAGACTCTAACACCTAACTGCAGGAAGTAGCTCTTTAGCAGATGTTTCTTCTGTCAGCTATTCGAATCTGCAACACCTCATAGATACTGGACAGCAATTATTGTAAATAATAGTTTTAAGTGTACATTTAGTGATATTTATTAGTTCCTATCTATTTGTTCTATTTGTGTGTATTCTACAACACCTCTAGCAGAAAAAAATGTTTCTGGGCAGTTTATTTCACCTCTTTGGTCCTCTCCTGAAAGTGCAGTGTGAAAGCAAACCGAACCAGATGATGTTCTAAAAAGTATTGTATTCCCATACTGACATGAGAGACGGTTATTTTATGGTTCCTGTCGGCCGTGACCATTGCTGTACAACAAACACACAAAGAAATAGAAGAACACTCTCCAAAAGTCTCAATTCCCTAAACACGCAACAAGCTCTCCAATTCTCCATTCACCCAATTACTGAACCCAACAAGTCAAATGACAGAACCCAGACCCAATAAGTACCTTTGCCTGACACGCTCACAGAGCTCACAGAGAACACTTGGCAGAACCCCAACAGCCACCCAACCCAATTCAGTCAGTATATTAGCTCCTACAATGACAAAGCTAATGCTAGAAGCCATTTCATTTGAGACTCACTCCAACGAAAATTGTGGCATTTTTCTGATGATGAAGGACATGTAATAAGACAATTAAATTTAAAATTGTGGTTCTGAGTATTTATTTTATTCAAATTGTTATGAATCAGGAGCAGATGTTAAAATGTGTTTTGTAAAAGCTTGTAGTTGTGGCATAGGTGCTACAATTGATGGACCAAAACCTCCGCCTCATTCTGATACTTGCAGACAAACGGATCCATGTTCGTCTTTGTTTTCCTTGTCCAAGCTGGCATCTGGCTCAAAGCTCCAATATTGCTCACTATTTTTGTTGCACCAGTAATGTTAGGTTGGGGGGTGTAAGGGGCTATAAGCTTGCAGGAGAGCGTGTAAACAGTTGGATGATGGGAAATGGGATCCGGCCTAACGGTCGTGCCCACAACTTAGAGGTGACTTTTTAATGTCACATTGCCAAAAATATGTCCCAGAAAACGAGAATGGTTTGAAAATAGACCCAAGATGATTGGAGTGGGACTTTAAAGGGTTTTAGATGAAATTACCACTGGAATTTAACTCTCTAAGAGGCTGTTAGGAGTTGTGCCTTTACAAGAAGTGACTGCCCTCATTTCCCAGGATGCACATTCACAACCTCGTTTTTTCATTATTTTTAGGCAAATGTTCTCAGTCACAACTGAAAGATTGGACATCTGGTGTTATGCGGCGGTCACAGTTTGCTGGTGTTAATCAGCACCAGCTTTGCGGTTCTGAAGTGAAGGTTCTGCTGAAGCCGTCCTGACAGTTCCGCAACAGGAAACAGAAAACGGAAACATCCAGTTGATCCAGCTGTTTTCTCCCGAGGTCCCCATCCTCCTCGATTTGTCTCGACCCCACCAACACCACTCTCTCTGCCCCCTCCCCTCCTCGCTTTCCACATATCAAGTGTCATGAGCGAGCAGAGGGGGTGGGAGTCGGGGTGGGTTGCTTCAAACAGGTGTCTTGGAGTCCCATTCAGCAGCTTGTTGGATGCAGGTTTCACCTACTGATCCCTGCTGCACACACACACACCAACAAGTGCACACAGCTCCAGTTGCCCATCTGTCATAAGAATTAGAACTAATCCAGAGGAATTTTCAGATGTCATGGAAGGCGAGAGTTTGTGTGTTTGTGTGCACATGTGTTTCTCTGAGCGTGTGTGTTTTTCACGGGGCAATAATACGACCACACGGCCACCTGCAGCCCTCCGTTAAAACTCTGAGACGACGCAAAACTTCCTGCAAGTTGTTGACATACCTGCTAAAGCAATGTGTTCAGGAGGCAGACAACATAACGTTGGCGGGAAAATCTGCGCACTCACATTTGGCTCATTTTCACTTTTACTTAGTGAGCTGCAGTCAGAAAACATCCAACTTTTATAAGCTGAAATAAAAATGTTATTCCAACAGATGGGCGTACCAAGTTGAAAGTTTCATTAAATATACGTTTTTATGTGATCTGTTACTTAGATTATAAACAATCAGCTTAGATGGAAATCTCAAATATTGCATGCTATATAAAAAGAAAAATCTAAAGCTAAGATCCAGAAGAATACTGATCAAAAAACGTTTGAATTTTCTATATTTAACAACTATTCTACCATACTTCGAATATTGTTTTGAAATTTAGCACGTTCATTTATAAAGCATAATTTATACCAAGGAAATTCAAAGTGCTGTGGAAAACTACAAAAGAAAATAAAAATCACTCGATCAGTAAAATCATTAAAATAATAACAATAAGAGTCAGAAATGTAAAAATCATTAAAAAATACAAATACATTAGTTTCCATTTTAAAACACATCACTAAATAAGACAGTTTTCAGCCTAGATTTAAACATTTTCAGACTTTTTCACACTTTCAGGGAGATTGTTCCAAATCTTTGACGAAAAACATTGAAAAGCTGCCTCACCATGTGTAGTTTAGTCTGTTGGTACCTGAAGAAGAACTCTTCCTGAAGTTCACAGACTTCAGATAAGGAACTATATCATATCAGAGATAACATGAGATGTATCTTAAGTAGTGCTGTTTTAAACTGGAATCTCTGCAACAGGAAGTCAGTGCAGATACATGAGATCTAGAATAATGTGGTCAGATTTGAAGCTTTTTGTCAAGACTTGAGCATTTTGAATAAGTTGGATTTCTTTAATCCCTCATATATAGAGCTTAGTGAGAAGGCCATTATGATAGTCCAACCTACTGGATATAAAACAAATTATGATCCAATAGTTAAACTTCTAAAAACAAACATTTAGACCAATAAATTTGGTTGTTTTTTTGCAAATCTTCATATCAAATACCTTAAAGTTTGTGGATAATGTGCATACTGTGGAATGTTGGATGTTTTTTAAGTCATTTGCTTTTAAAGTAAAGTTTGTTTGTGTTTTTTAATAGGAGAGGAAAATAATGATTCGAAACGTATTTTATGTTTGAATCATGCAGAGTACGAACAAATGCAAATGGAACAAATCTTTGGAATCTTTGGAATAAGTTTCTAAATTTAATTAATACTGAAAAACAGATTAAAGTTAAAATCTCAAATAACTGGTTTATATTAGTGAAATTTACATATGTCCCTGTAAACATGTATGTATATATACGTACATGAATATTTCTTTTGTTAAGCACTTTGATTTTATATTTGTGACATTTTTGCTGTTAAGCTTTTGTTTCTGTGTGAGTTGTTTATTCAATAAACTACTTACCGGTATAACCAGGATACATATTTAAAATGATTTTCAAAGTACAAATCTGCTTGATTTTATGTTATGTACTAAACTATAACAAAATAGTCAGTAAAAGCAGTTTTCCCTCCTCACACGCCAGACTTTCTAAATGAAGAAATCACTTTAACGGAGACCGTCTGACAAGGTTAGAACTGCGGCACCTCAAGGAGAAGAACTATTTCTCTGATCCTCTAAAGGAGGCAACAATGGAGAACTTTTGAATGACTCCAAGAGAACAACAGCGTCTCATTCAGGAGGACATAAAAGAGGCAGAGGATCATGCAAAGAACTGCAGGTCACTTCAGGTCAGAGTTTGGGATTCAACATGGATCCACCAAAAACATTACAGGAAAAAAAAAAACATCTGGAATATCTCCAAGATCGACTGAAATCTTTTTGTGGTTCGATAAGAGGCAAAAGGAACTTTTTAGAGAGTTTGCATCTTGATATGACAAATGCAATATAACATTTATCTCGTTTTATTTATGTTAATAAAAAGGATCTAAAGCTGTTCTTTTCTCCACAGCAATTAGAACTTTTCTTACAGTAAGAAGAGAAATATCACTGTTAAATGTCCACTTTTAATTAATTTAAAAAAATCCTAGTTAAAAGTTTGCTGCTACAGGAGAAAGCAAAATATCTAACATGTGGCGTTAAAGTCCCTCTCCGAACATCTTTTGATGGATTGTAAAATTTCCCAGTGGTCTTTTAACTATGCCGGTTTAATCCAAAAACCTATGTTGTTTTCAAGAACATAGTTTCTGTACAGCGGCAGAAGTTCATTAAAAATTTGCCTCTGAGTTGTAAGTGGGACCGAGCGACCCCGCCCCCTCTTCCCCTCTCTGTTGCTGAGAGTTCAGAGCAGGGATCCTGTGACCACCCAGCCTATTTACTACACCACATAAACGCTCTTTTTCAAACGGCATTTTTGTCGTCTGCTCTTGATTCACAACAATTTGAATAAAGAAATCCTCAGAAATACAATTTTGACCTTAATTTTCTTCATTTTCTTGTCAGCAATGAAGCCATTCAGCATTTTTGGGACCAAGACAAATTATTTTGTCTGGCAGCTCATCGCTTTGAACGGTTCACACAAACAAACACACACCTGCACGACCCATCGAAGAATAACTTTATGGTTTGATTACGAACTTTGATTCTAATAGTTGATTTGTTTGACAGTTTTCAGTCAAAACCTGATTTTTCTGTGTAAAATTGATTAAAATGTTAGTCTGGATAAAAACATTTATGTTGTTAATACAGTGATCCTGGAGATTAAACAGATTCTTAACACTTATTAGTCTTAACACTTATAAATATGTCACCCCAAATGGTTTTTATAGATATAAACTTTTATACATGAAGTCTGTTAAATCAACCCCTTCAGAATCTCTTCCACACTTCATGAATTAAACTTTTCTGGTCCAGTTTTGAACCATCCATCTGGGATAACATTTAAAGTATCCTTGCAAGGGGAGGAACTGGCTCTCACAGGTGTTCCTCAGGGTTTTGTTTTCAGCCCCTTCATGTTCATGGCCTAAAACACATTTCTGATCTCCACTCTTTGCTCATTTCTATGCTGATGACACGCCACTCTTCTGCTGATTCCAACCAAATTTGGGTTTTGACAAGTTTTTAAGAAAGTACCTTTCCCTTTTTACTTTTTAAAATGGCTTAGTATATTTTACTTTATTTGGATTTACTTTTGTTTCAGGAAAAAAAAGTCAGTTTTAATTCCTTTGTGAAGACATCCTCAACCTTTGGTTGAATCCACAAAATGAGCAAAGGGCAACACTTGCTGGTTATCTTCTAAAACTACACACAGTACTTTCTCCTTTTCATGTTGTTGATCCCATATTTGCAAGTTTTCCTTGTCTACATATAAATGTGTTTGCTTTGTTTTTTGTTTTTTTTTGCAGATCTCACAATCTTTCAGGATCACCAGCATCTGTGCTTTTCAAGGACAAAGTAAAAAAAAATAAAATTAAAAGTATGGAGGGAATCTGTTGCTGGGATTAGACCGCCCCCTGCTGTCAGAAATACACTGGTGCAGGTGACCACAAATGATGTAAAATGATCTGAAAGTTGCTGGATATGACAGTTCAAAGATAATATATTTATTAAAAACATTTTTTTTCGAATTCTTACTCTTTAATTTTGTTTTCTTGTACATTGGAAAAACACCAGCTGCCACATCTGTTGCCATTTCCTTCATGTTTAAGACTCGGCACATTTATATCTTGATGTTACACAGTCACAAACCAATAAATTCCCACAATCCCTCAAGTCAAAACACATATCTACCAATAGGATGTTCTTGCAAATATTAACCAAAACACTTCTTTGTGTAAACACTACTGGAACGAATGACAAAGACTGACTTGTCTCTTGGAGGCCATCTCGTGTATTACTGGTCTTTCTACCTTTGCTTTTGCCATGAAATTCTGATTTTTAATCCTCATTTTTTCAACTGTCTAAGTAAATATTTTACACCCTAGTTGTAATTTGATGACACAGAAGTAGAATCTTGTGTTTGTCTGTGCTGCTCCCAAATAAATACCAAGAATTTGGTCTGGGAGTAATTCTACTGCACCTGTACTTGTAATGCTACAATGACAATAAAAGCTATTCCCTCGTAACAATGTAAAAGCCAGCTCAACCAGAATAAAAATAGTTCACTCAATGTTGTGACTGTTGAAGGAAACAAAAAAAATGAAACAACCTTGAATATAAATGGATGCTTTTTGAATTACTTTAATTAGATTTTTTTAATTTTTACACCAATATCATCTTCTATAACACTGCATGATTGTTATATAACATCACCTTCTGGTTCTAGTGGGTGGCTGCCAGTGAAATCAAACCTGTAAATTTAGTACATGTTCTGACACGGTGAATAGATCCATAAAATAATGTAAGAATTTCTCAGCCGATTATTGGTTTACTGCTGTCCAATAAAAAATAAACCATAACTCAAATGTGCATTCTGTCTATTTCAACTACATTAAAACGTCTTAAAAAGTGACTTAATTTGACAGGGAGATGCTGATACATGATTTGTTCACTCCAAATCTTATTGGAGCAGATCGAACAAGATTAGTTTTGTTTGGATTTCATCACTTTGCATTCATGCAAGACGTAAAGTAATGTTCAGATTCACTTTATGGTTGGAACTGTGAAGGAAGAAGTTCAGGGCAGATTCATTGATACATCTGGAGAATGTCTCCTAAGTCAGAGGAACTTTTAATTTTGACATTCTGAAATAGATTTGCTCTTTTTTTTTGCTGTTTTTTTTTTTTAGGAAAACATATGAGAATTTGGTACCAGTTCGGGTTTTTTTTTTATGCTAAAAAATTGCTTTTAAGTCCATTTAGTTATTACTGTCCCATCCAAAACCGACATTTAAGCTATTTTTGTCTTTAAAGATGCAAAAAAACTCCCTTAAAGAGAAAATAAAATGTTAGACTTGATCAAACAACGTTTTATTTTCTAAATTGGATGAATTCAATAAAATGATTTGTTCCACCCACTTTTTTAACGGCAGAAACTTTTTGAAAAATTGACAAATTTTTGAGTTGAATGTGTAAAGGCCAACCAATCAGCTTTAAACCTGCATTTAATAACATTAAATGAAAATGTTGTGAAAATTCTATAACAATTAGATATTTTTTTGTTTCTCCATATAAGACAGAAATAAATCTAAATGTACTTTTTAGCTAAATTACTGTAAATGTAAAAATATTTAAATTTATTTATATTTTATTTATATATTTATTTTATATTTGAAGACCAGAAATAAAATGAGAAAAAAATTTGTCTGGAAAATAAAGTCAAACTCGAACCTTAGTTCATATAAAATGTTACATTATTCACTATTAAAAGCTCTCTGTAAACTCTTTTATTTAAATACACAAACAAGAAATAGTTATCGTATTCGAAAGTGGAAAAAAAGAGACAATTGTTTTGTATTTCACTAATTCTGCTTGTCCTGAAGGCTTTTTCTGTCAACTTTCCTTTTTATTATTTACAGTTTAAAAAAAATTAGCTAGAAAGTGTGACTGCGAGGTTCCGGGAGAGAGTTGCCACGTTTATAATTCAATCAATCACAATCAAGAAATCGTACAGTTTAAAAAAAAAAGGCTTGGGGGCAAAATGTTATTGATTTAATGATGGGAGTCGGGTGGGAATCTGAACGTGGGCCAGGGCCGGATTTTTGTTTCTCACTGTGTGCATTTTACGATGACATCATGGCGAGCGTTTCCGTAAAATAAAATTGACTGGGCCAAATATCGCTTATGGGGCCAAAAAAAATTTTAGAAATTCACCAATGATACATGTCGGGGATAAGACTTTAGAAATTATTATGGGATGGCCACGACCTACAGTTTGGTGGCCATCTTGTGGTAAAATCTGAGAATTGGTGATTTTCACGTTTTACAACAATATGGGAAAACGACACTTCTGTTCGTCCGATTTTCACTAAACTTCACAAGCATGTTGACCGCCGGAGTCTACAACCACTCCAGAAGTTTCATTGACCTTTGACCTTGGGAAGAGGCCGCCATCTTGAACATTTTTAAAAAAGCACTTTTACTACAAGCTAAAAAGAAACACCTCCTACGGGGTTTTAGGTTTTATTGTTATTTAACTTCTTTGGGCATTAATGGGAATCTACTGTGGGAAAAACGTAGCAATTATTTTTCAACCGTGTTTCCTTGCTGAATTGGTATTGACATGTTGAAAAAATAAAATCACAGAATTATCATTTAGAATGATTTAAGAGTTTCCAATTGTTTGAAAAGATGATGTATTGTTAGTTTTACATTGGGTCTGTTTGTGCTGAATCAGCATTAGCTGTAGTTCAGAAAACATCTCAAAGTTGAAAAGATGAAGAAATTTTCATTTTATTTTTTCTCCTTTGTTTGTTTGTATGTTCATCTATTCTGGTAGTTTGCGAAATAAAAATCCCAAAATGAACATTTTTTAATGCAGCACCTGATGATTTGCAAAAGCATAAAAATTGATGTGGCATCAAACTCAACAAAATAAGGTTTAAAAGTGTTAACATTCAGACATTTTAACACATTTACTTAAGGTTTGTCACAAATAAACTATAAATCCTTCATTATTTTTCTCTGATCTCATCAGAGTTTGACTGAAGAAGATCTGGACTCTCCTCCAACACCAGAAGAAACATGGAGGAGAAATCTTCCAGGTGAACGTCGACCTGAACTCAAACCAACAAACATCCAGATGAAGATACACTTCAACACTTTCTTCAAGTATTTATATCATTTCTTTCTGCTGTCATGAAAAACCATTGATGCAATCCTAATCATGACGACAAGGTTCCTCTCATTCCAAATCACTCATTCAGTCTGAAACTTTAAAGGAAATAAAGCTACAGAAATTCAAGCATTTGCATTCGTGCTCGGTTGGAGAAGGTAGAAAAAGTCTTCAGCTTCTTTTTCCAACAATCCTATGTTTTATTTTACATTTTGCAGCGTTAAAAGTGACAGCATCTGCAAGCGCTAAGCACGAGACGTGCACTCTGACAGGAGAAGTCACTTTTTTTTTTTAATCCTCTCATGTTTTTAAAGTGATGGACAGAAAACGGATGAAAATGAAATTCCTGTGGAGCTCTGCTCCGGTCAGACTCTGGAACAACCTCAGAAAAATGAAACACAATGACGGTTTTTCTAGATTCCACACTGAAGTTTACTTCTGATGGTTTGCACAGAAATAAAAAGAGGAAGAGGTAAACTGCTGGGGTGTGGAAGTGTGATAAAGGGGCTGCTTGTTGACAGTCTCAGGTGTACTGCGGCAGCTCGGAGAACTCGCCGTCTTCGAGGGTGTACTGGTAAGGAACGGCACACTGTTCATCCTCAATGCAGTACTGCTCTTCGTCAGAACCATACTGGTCATCTGCAAGTGTGTACTGGTCGTCTCCAGGTGTGTACTGGTCGTCTCCAGGTGTGTACTGGTCGTCTCCAGGTGTGTACTGGTCGTCTCCAGGTGTGTACTGGTCGTCCAAAGAAGTGTAGCGGTTGTTCACAGGTGTCTTGTGGTCGTCAGCAGGTGTGTATCGATTGTCCGCAGGTGTGTACCGGACGTTTGCAGGTGTGTACCGGTCGTTAGCAGGTGTGTACCGGCCGTCTGCAGGTGTGTACTCATCATCTGCAGGTGTGTACCGGTCGTTTGCAGGTGTGTACTGGTCGTTTGCAGGTGTGTACCGGTCGTCTGCAGGTGTGTACTGGTCGTCCATGGGCTCGCTGCCTCCTTGCGTGTGTTCTGGTGACTGCTGGTTTTCCGTCGTGTTCTTCCCACCTGATTTCTTCATCCTGAAAGACATTTTTAAAACAGTTGAATCCTCCCTGTTAAAACAAAAAAAATGAAAACACAAAAGTTGTATTCAGTTTGAGTGCAGACTTACTGATTCCTGTGTTTGGCACCGCTTAGATGAGACTGGTACTGACTAATAGAGTTGACCTCGATGTTGCAGGCGACGCACTTGAAGCTCAACAGTGTGGGAGCTGCAGAAATAACAACCAGAGCAATTTTTACAAAACACGGTTGGCGACTAATGACAATTTTGGGGGGACAACCAAGTTATCTTTTTATTAATTGACCTATTTGTCATTATAATTAAGATTTAGGTGAATAACAATTAGGAATCTTTTTTTTTTTTTTTATAGATTTGAAATGTTTCCATGTTGAAAACAAAATCAGGTACTTTAATGATACAAAGAGTTCATGAGATTCCTTATGTCCCCTAAAGCAGTGGTCTCTAACCTCTAGTACCGGTACTTAGGACAGTTGGTAAAAAAAAATAAAATAAAATAAATAAAAGAAAAACCTACATATTTTTCGCTTCCCCTTTAAACTGATTCTGAAGGAAGTTTTATTTTGGAAAAATTCTGGATTCTCTCCCCCATTTGACTCCTTCTTGTCAAGTTACTCGATTACGTGCCGATAAATAAATTAGCTACTTTCTTAAAGGGTAACTAAACAGGGAAGTTGGAGGCTGACTCCACCCACAGCCGACATTTGAAATTCAAGTCAGAAGGGTGTGGCTTGGGGGCTGGACTTTTATCATTACTGGAGATCATGACATGAGACTTCTGAAGTGGTTTGACCAATTACAAAATTCAACTGTGGTACCTCATTTCAACCTGTAGGGGGCAATACACAGACAGTTTTCAACTATATTTTCAAGAATTTAACTATTTTATTTTATTAAGGCAAAAATGACTAAAATACAGCACTTTTAAGGCCCCATTTATAGAGGCCAACTGCCAAAAAAAAGTTGATTTAGGGTTTGAACCCTTTGAAGAGACTGTAACAACTACTAAATTGAACCCCCCCAAGCTAGCAAACTAACAAAAACATATTTGGAAAGTTTGTTTTCACAGAAAAGAATCAGTGAGGAAGACTTCAGGCGGATTAACATGGTATTTAGAAAATACTAGTTTAATTCACCATTTTTTCAATGCATCATCACACCTTTAAAGCAGAAGAAAGTTGAAGTTGTCGTCCAATAGTTACTGATTAAGTGGAAATGTAAATCACTAATTAATGGTTCCTGCACAAAATCAAAGTAAATAAAGTTTAAAGCAGCTGGAGATGTTTTACAGAGGATGAAGATAAACGTTACCCTCAAACATTAAGGGAAACTGGAGGGAAAATGTGTCAAAATATTAAAACCATTCAGGCTTGATCCAGGCTCTAGTGAATCTAATCAAATCGACTGGACATTATTGACGATACCCAGCCCTGCAGGAGACCACTGCTCTGAAGAAGTGAAACCCATTTGTTTGGAAGTTCTGGTTCTCACTTTGTGCGGAGGAGAAGCCGTACGTCTCCATCAGCTTGGCCCGCGTCATTCGTTTTTTGTGCTTTCTGCCCTTGTAGTGCTGCTGTGCCATGAGCGGGTTGTTGAAGCTGGCGTCGCAGATGGAGCAGAAGCGTTCCGGGTTGTGGTACTTCCCCTTCACATTTGCTACAACAAGTCCAGGTTTTTCCTTTGGCAGATCCGCCATGGAGGCTTTACCTAAAACCAGAACATAAAGAAACCCTGAAGTTTCTCTTGAAGCGATGAAGGGGAACAGAAGGAAAGAAAGCACGTACCTGCAAGCTTTACTTGAGTCATTTCCAATTTCAGCCTCTTGGCGTGAAACTTGCCCTGATAGTGAGACTCGGCTACAGCTTTCGAGGTGAAGATGGTGTTGCATAACTGACAGGCCTTTGTCCTGTCCAAGTCGCCGTTGCTCCCATCCTGCTGCCAGAAAACATCAATTATTGACAGATACACGAGCTGATCCAGTGGACGTCTTCACAAAAGAAGGATTTAAATTACAAATGAAATAAACTAAAGTTTGTAGTTTAGGACAGCAAATGTCCCACTCCTTCACCAAGTTTTAAAAATGTGTTGTTTGAGGGGAAAAACATCTTTACTGACAGAAATAAAAAGATTTCATTAACATCTGAGTTCTGCCTTTGCTAACAAATAAATAACTTGTCGTTACTCACAGAGTCGGACGTTTTCTGCTTCTTGATGAGCAGTTCTTTCTCATTTTGCAGAGAGATATACTGCCGCACTTTGTTGGCGTGTTTTCTACCCTGAAAATGTGAAAAGAAACCCACAAATGTTGATTAAAAAAAAACGATCAAGAACTTCAGAGACAGCATGGAGTAAAAAATCAAAATACACAGTCTATCTCATAAAGACATAAAAAGAAGACATGTATGACAATTAAAAAAATGTATTCTGGTTATGAGTTTGTGCTTAAAATTAATAAAATTCAAATTAGTTTTGTGCTATCACAAAGTTAAACATATAGATTTAAGATATAAAGTCGATAAATTAAAGTAATATTAAAATTTAAACCAAAAATTTCAGCTGAAATGTCAAAATAAACTATTTTTCTTTTAATCAAAAGCTGTGTAGTCACATTTATCTTACATTGTTTTCGATTTTCTTATGGTCAAGATTGCAGTTTTTGTCAAATTAAATTATTTCCAAATACTTTTGAGAATAAAACCATGCAGAATTATTTGATATAATAATAGTCTTAACTTGGAAACTGTGCAAATAAGCTATTATCAGCTACACCTCAGAGCTGCAGAGGAAAAAAGGAGCACTGACCGTATAATGGCTCAACCTCTGCTTCTTAGAAAGTAGGACAGCGCTGCAGACTTTACAGAAGGAGAGAGAAAACAGGTCCTCCTTTTCCAGGATCATTTTATGCACTGCAGAGAGGAGAAAGAACCTAAGTCACAATGCATAAAGAATGGCTGAAAACAGAATTGGATAAAGAATAAAAAATATCTTCTAACAAAACGAGAGTCCTAAATTGAGATTGACTTAAGAAGGTGGAGATTCTGCAAACACAGTGACTCTGAAATCTGAAGTCAAATCTTCTATTGTAATTTCACAACATATATAGGAAAATAGTTATCATGTCTTTTTTTATTTGTTAATAATAAAAATATCTAAGTAGTTTAAATATTGGAAGTCTCAAATGTCTTAAAACAAAATATTTTAAAGTAATGAGCCATTTATCACAAAAAATAAATATATTTTTCAGTCCATTCTCATCTTTTTCCTTTAAAACCAAATTTATAACTACAGATTATGCCTAATATTATCAGTGTTTGTACTCATTTGTACTGAATATAGAAGTACATAGAAGCAATTTAAGGATAAGAGCACAACATGATGTCCAAACTGAATCAGCAGTTTCCCCTCTGCAGTAATCTAATCCAGATTTTCTGCTGAGACACTGAGAAATAAATTAAAGACAAAAACTAAATATATTTATTTTAAAGTAAATTGAATGGCAAATATGAGGGAATCCATTTATCAATCTGGCCCATTTAGATGAACAATTACTCATTTAAAGGGTCTTTAAAGGCAATTCAGAGTGAATTATATCCTACCTTTGGCACACTAAAAAACAATTTTTTTATTAAATATTAGTTGTTTTTGTTATAAATGGGTTGGGAGGGGTTGGTGCTTTTAGACGGAGGAAAGCTTAGAGTTGCATGAATGGAGCAAAATATCGCTTTGGGGTTGTATTTCATAAGGAATTAATATTCTAAAACACTAAGATCTCAAAAAGTTGGTTTTGCATGATACAGCCCCTATAATTTCCCACAATACAATGAAAATTATTTTTGTTTTTTTTTCAAAGTTCCATCTAAAAACCAGCTCCTGTTTGATTTGAGATCATGAGAGATTTTAACAAAACACAACAAAAAATGAACTTGTCTTGTGTTTTTAAAAGTTGTCTTTTACATGTTAGGAAAACCAAGGACAAAAAATGCTTAAAAAATTAAGCCAAACTGCACTTCAGCTTTAAAATATTAGAAATGATTTTGGAATTTTAAATCTGCAGTGGCTGCAATCTTAGCTGTTTTTAAAGCTTGTTGCATTGATTCTGTGTGATCATGTGATGTTTTTTAGGTAGATTCATTCACGTTTTGATCATTTTAGGCCTTTCAATTAATTGGACCTAATATGTTTTGAATGAATGAAGGATGCACTGATGATAGAACACTTTTTTATTTAAACCGTACCTGTAAAAATGACAGTGAAGTATTCATCTATTTGCTTTTTTTAGCATGAAAAACAAATAATCAATTTAAAGCACTGCATTTTCCAAACAATATTGATTCGACCCATTCTTTTTTTCTCTCCGATGGAGGTCTTCCAAGATCAGAGCATCTATGAAAAGTGGGGCACATTCGCACACACTAGTGAACAGAGTGAACTTTTTATGCATTTTCAGACTGAAAGTTCAGATTAGGTGTCCCGAGGAGCCAGAATCCGCCTAAAACCTGCAGGTGAGCTGCAGACAGTCTGACCACGTTTCTCCTCTGACAAGAGCCCGTCAGTCAACGGATGCAAACTCGCTCTCATCGACCTTGATGCAACGCGGCTAGCTTAGCTTAGCTTAGCTTAGCTTAGCTTAGCTTAGTTTATTTTAGAAAATTAGCCTTGATCCTGGAGTGGAGCGTTGGCTAATATTTAGCTTCTGGAAGCTAACGTCAACATTAGCTCTGAGTGTTACGACCTTCTAGCTCAAAACTAAATACGCCGACGACTTCATCAGTAAACCGTTACTAGAAATAGAGCTATAGGACTAACCCTTCTCCAGCTCCGGAGATAGGCAAAGGATATCGTCGCTGCCCGCCATGTTTATATCACACACCACCAGGTCTGTCCCATAGACTGTGAAAAAATGTTCAGTCTATGGTCTGTCCTCAGCGCATGCGCAATGTGTACATTCACAAGAAGAGCAGAGCCTGAGCAACCGAAAGGACAGTCTGAATTTTAACAGTGTAATAAAACATGACGTTTCGTAAATCTAAAAATAACTGTGTTCAGAATATCAGTTAATGTATCTGCGATATATGAACAGATAATCCACTAGATTGAAACAGTATTTCTCAATCAAATATGAAACTGTGAACTGCATCGAGGTTTCCGTAGTGTAGTGGTTATCACGTTCGCCTAACACGCGAAAGGTCCCCGGTTCGAAACCGGGCGGAAACAACTTTTTTTTTTTTCCTCCTTCAATTTTATATTCGATATTTCTCATTATCTTTACAAAAATTGTGATGAAAAATGTTGGTTCAAATTACATACAAAGTATATTTGGGTGTCTGTACCAGCAATTTTTTTGTATCAAATACAGATCCTTGGGGTATCCCTGAGCTGATTGCTGTGCGACCATTGACTGGTCAACTATTTTTATATACAGTCTGTGTGTGCGACCGACCGACCGACAGACAGACAGACAGTGTTGTTTGTTGATTTGGAATGGTGTTAGAGGGACTCTAAGCTAGAAAGCTAGAACATTTGGGTGGGCAATGGTCCAATTTCCCATAAACAATTATAATTAAAAGACAACTGTTCTTTTTTAACATGCTCAAAACATGGTAGGAGTGGGTCTTTTTTTATATAAAGAAGGGGCAAACTAAATTTGCAAAAACAACTCCAACATCTACCAAAGGGACAGTACAAAACCTTTCAGTTTTTACCAAAGCCACTGCAGAAAAAAATACTTTTAAATCAACCTTTAAATTTACTTTTAAATCAATCTTGAGTCTGAATAAAAAAAAATCTAAAAAGTTCACTTTCAAAAGTTTAATAATTCATGTTTATGGGTACACACATTTGAGAAAACTCCGATTTTTTTTTGTCCTTTTTATGCTAGAATCTTCTTTTTTGTTCAGAAAGTCAGCTTTGAATCATACATTTTGTTGGAAAAACAATAAAAAACAGAATTAGTTGTTTTCCACAGGCTTCTCCTCCTATCTGTAATATTTGTTCAAATCTCTTGTTTTTCTAGTTTGTGCTCATATTGAATTAGATCTAAAAAAAATATGAATTGCCTCAAATTTGTGCTTTGTTTTGTTTTTTAACTGACTGTGTTTATTTCAGAGTTGTGTTTTGTTGAGCTATACTAAAATACTAAAAAGAGTGTACCACTCCAGAATTCATTTTAATGAGCTCTTTTGACCCCAAAATGAAAATTTCCTGGAGGTGCCACCAAACCTTTACCCATACTTACCCGCTAAATAAACTGGAAGGGACCCACCTTGTTTGATAGGACACATTAAAACTCTCAAAACAAATTATTTTTATTATATCTCCGAGATTAAAAAGAAACTAACTCTTTACTGAATTATTTTAACTTTATTCAGCCAAAAAAAAGAAAAAGATAAAAATAAAATAAAATAAGAAACTATATAGAAGAAAAGCTGTACAAGGAAATCATTGGTTCAATTAAAAAAAGTTCTGTAGTTTGTTACAATTTAAAATATACATTTTTATCAACTTAAATTTTTAAGTTTAATAAACCATCAACTCAAAATTTTTATTTGATGAAGACTAATCATTTTAAATCCAAATTATGGATTTTTTGTTAATTGATCAAATGTTTTACTTTTACAGTAGCCTACATATGGAGTAAAAATGAAATCATTATAACCAAAAAAAACAGAAAGACTTTTGCTCCAAAAAGTAACACGAATAACCCAATAATTGTGTTGAAGAAGCATTTTAGGGGAGATGTTTCCTCATATTTCCACATAGATTTAAATCTCCACTTCTTAGATGTTTTCAGGAGATGGCCTCAAACACGTTTAAGGACAAGATATTCAAGAAAATTGCATTTACAGATTAAAAATCAATTTCCTCCTTCCTTATCGTCGAATTATATAGCTTCTGACTTTTTTTTTTTTTTTTGGTATAAAGTTATGGAAAATACCCGCCTTGCCTTTATTTCATTTCCATAACCTGCTGAACAGGTATGCTCCTCACCTGCCCCCTGTCAGGAATGCGCCACCTTTTCTCCAAGGGTTTTTTTTGCGCAGGCGCTCAGTGACGTCTACCCTCAGTTTTGATCCCTGACGGAGGAGCTCCAGCTTCACAGACTCCTGAACCTCCAAGATGAGCTTAGTTGGGAAGGTTGCAGTGGTGACAGGAGCAGCCAAAGGGATCGGGAAGGCGATAGCGGAGACCTTTCTGCAGAATGGCGCAAAGGTAAAACGCTCTGTGCGGTTTTTTGGATTCTACTGCGCGCTTTTTGCTGCCCTGAAACAAACGAGGAGGAAGTCAGAGAAGGAAAACATCTGAAGACTTTGCAGAAATCTGCTTAACTGATCAGTCTCAGGGGTTTACTGCTGAAAGAAGAAGTTTGGCTGCTTTGATTGTGTGGAAACGTTTGTGTCTTTGGTCACCTGCACAGGTAGTCCTGCTGGATGTGGATGAGAGCACAGGGGAGAATTTGAAGAAGGTCCTTGATCAGAAGTTTGGAGAGGAGAAAACCTTGTTCATCAGATGTAATGTTGAGTCAGAGGAGGAAATCAAAGGTGAGCTCTAACATCTTCTACCTATGTATTATTTATATCTTCCGGCTGAAATCAACATAAAAAAGTTTACAAAAGTGATGCTACTGTTTCTAATTTAACTTAACACCCCACCTGATTTCTCAAAAAAGACTTCACCACCTAAATATATTCATATATAAAACTTATTTATATATAAAACTTTAGAATTTTGCAGAACTATAAAAATATATCAGAAAAGTTTCCTACGGTGGCCCTGAAGTGCCAATCTCACGAAAACAAGTATTTAGAAAAGCACCGTTACATTTTAGAAGGCAAAAGAAAATTCCAGAAACCAAAATGAAAAAAAGAAATTTAGAAAACAAAAGTAATTTTCAGAAACCAAATTAAATTGAATTAAAAAGCAAAACACAAAGATAAACCAGAACAGGTCAGTGCTTTCATCATTTTAACCCAGTTATTTAAAAAGAAACGATACGTTATCATCATCTAATCAGTGATGTCCCATAGTACCGACTTTTCCGGTTTCTCATTGTTTTTCTAACATGTCCTTTTGTTTTCTGGAATTTAGTTCCGTGTTCTAAAATGTAATGCTGTTTTTTTCTTTTTTGGACATGTCTGGGACTCACATGTCCAAAGCTTTGAGAAATTGATTGATAGATAATCAGCTAAACAAAGGTTAACGCCACAGAAAGATGTGAAGACTCCATAAATCTTTTGTTCCTGTTTTCCAGCCGCCTTTGAGAGAACAGTGACGACCTTTGGAAGCATCGACATTCTGTGCAACAATGCCGGTATCTTGAGTGAGGACCAGTGGGAAAGAACTGTGTCTGTCAACCTGGTAAAACTTTAGACTTTAAGATTTCAGATGATTCACTCAGTCTGGACGATTATTGATCCTAGATGGTGGATATTTCTGGAGACTTTTGTGACCAGTAGATAAGATTAAATAGATTCTTCCCTCTGTGATGCAGGGCGGTGTCATCCGGATGACTTATGCTGCTCTGGAGAAGATGAACCAACAGTCTGGAGGACGGGGAGGGGTTGTGGTCAACACAGCCTCAGTGGGGGGTATAACGACGCTAACAGAACACGCTTATCTTCGTAGAACTGGAGAAAGTTCTGTGGCATTACTGTAAAATGAGGATCCAGCAAAATGAAGGATGAGATGTTCTCTCTTCTACAGGCCTCGGCCCTCTACCCGGTTGTCCTGTCTATTCCGCAACTAAGCACGGTGTGATCGGCTTCACTCGAGCTATGGCAGTAAGAATGTTTTTGTGTGTCTGTTAGAAGTTTTTGAAAACCTTTAGTTTTCAATCACAGTTGGTGAGGCTCAAGCTATGCTGCCCTCGGCAACGAGATTTAATCGGCTACTTCCTATGAAAAGTCTCTATAAATCTATATTTATATACATACATATATATATATATATATATATATATATATATATTCCATGTTCCAAACTCTCACATTCACACGTAGTTGCAGAAGTTTGAATCCTTTTAGGACTCTACATAAAAATCACCCATTAAACACACGTCGCCATTTAAACCAGGTTGAACTTTGGCCAGTCAGGGACTCAGATTTGGTAGTGATGTATGGATTTGGTTTATCTGGTGAACCCAGACATGCAAACAAGCCTGCATTTGTTTTTCAAATAAAGATAATCCTGACATAACGGTAATCCATTTTCACCGTTGCAAGGACGCTATCAATCTAACCATTTCTGTTTCGTACCCGTATCCCGAGATTTGACATTTCACATTTTGGTGGTGCCCTTGTAAACAGTAAACGAAGAAGAAGAAGAAGTAGCCCCTCCCTGCTTGTCCAGTGTGAACACCATGGGAACCAGCCAAAAACCTGTCTGCAGGGATAGCTTCGGTTTGCTTTCACACTGCACTTTCAAGGGTGGGCCAAACCGACTTGAAATCTTACAGATGTTCTTCAAAATAAATTCTCACCTGGAGAGAACAGTTGAAAGAAAATGGAACAGCTTTGCTCAACCCCCTTAAAGGTGGAACCTTGTGATTAAAATGATCGTAAAATGTTGGTCTTTTTAATTGAAATCATTCAGCTAGTTAGTGTTACTTTTTACATTATTTGATCTGCACCAGAGTTCGGACGAGCTTTTCCATTTGGCATTTGTAGCAAACTGTCAGGACAAACGAAACCATTCCTGAAATAAATGAAACTTTTGATCATTTTATTTTTCTTCTCTCCTGATTGATTGTGTCTTTTTTTTTTCCTGCCAGGCTGCTTCCACCGCCTCCAATTATGGGATACGCTTCAACGCCATTTGCCCCGGTGCTGTCCAAACCGACCTCTTCTCCTCCGTTACAAACTGTTTGGGGCCCTTTTCTCACCTGGCTCATTTATTTGATAAATTTGCAGAAGGCGGGGTGCTACAGTGAGTCATGTTTCTCCTCCTTTGATGGATATAATTTTATCTTTAGGTCTGTTAAATGTGAGCGTGCAAATTGTGACTTTTAAACATTTTTTTCCACATTTTTTTTGAGTTTTTGTGTTCTAAAATCTTATTTTTTGATGCATTGAGGTGATTAATGCTTGGTAAATTTAGGTGTCTACAGCTCTGCTGAACCCAAATACTTAATATCTTCTGCATGCTTTAGATATTTGAGTGCCCCATTCCAAAGAAAGCAGCATTTTTAGCAGGTTTTTGTAGAATTTCTTTCATAAATGTGGGATTTAAGCTGCACTTCTGAGTATTGAATCAGCTGACAGGTTTGAAAACATCAAAGATCAATTACTTATCAGGCTCAAAACTGTACGGCTCTGATATACCAATGTTAGCTTGCAGCGTTTGATTACTTTTGCACCAACGGTCCCGCCCACAACTGCAGATTTAAAAGGCAAATTTCTGAGTTGTTCTGCCATTCTGCAGAAACTATGTCTTAGAAAACGACAGATGCTTTTGATTTAGGCTAAAAATGGCACATTCTGAATTAAAAGACCACTGAGGTTGACTTTAAAAAAGATTTTAAAAAATATAGTTGGAGAGGGACTTTAACTGAAGTATAATAAGTAAAAAAAAAAAGTCGTATTTTTTTCTGGGTGCAGAAATTTGTACACAATTTAACCCTAACAACTGCAGTTTGAGATGCTTCTTGTTCCAGTTATGGACACGACCTCCTTTGCTGTCTCTGTGGTGCTCATAAAAGCAGAGAGTTTGACATTTTATTGACTCTTTTTTGCTAAATATACAAAAAATAAAGATTGTTCAGCATAGCTGAAGCAGAGAAAAACAGAAAACTCTCCATCTGGCAGCAATTCTGCTGCTAATTATGGTTTTGGCAACCAGAATGCATTTTTCAGAAATGCAATAAAAAAAATTAGATGGATTATCAAAGCCACTCACTGCTTTTCTTGTTGTGTAGCCTAACATGCAGAAGGACCAGCATTTCATGCTAAAAGCTGAGGCAAAAGAGGCCGGTTCACTTGTGTTGAGCTCGTTTTCGTGGCCGGTGATGAGAGAATGAAAATCCATCCAATTTTGCTGGAAAGTGCGGTGAACTTATTTTTTTATGATTTTTTATCTCCACTGGTGGCAGATATGAATCCTGTCCACCTTCATCCACATTTGTCACGGGATGGATAACAATGTTAGGCTATAAGATAACACAAGGGTTAATTATTAGTGTGTTTTCAGCCAAAATCCCCCAAATTGTGTCATTTTCTAGGATATAGTTTCTACAGAATAGCAGGAGCTCATTAGAAATTCAGTTGTGAGTACAGATAGGGGTGTAGGGTAAAATCACTTCAGTGATATATCGCGATATTTCATCTGGCGATACTTGTATCGACTTAAAATGTTGACAAGACAATATTTAATTCATTATTTTTGAGCTTCCTTCAGTGTCTTACTTTTAAACGCCTTACCACTATTTGGCATCACAGAACTCTGAGTCTCAACAGCAAGGTCAGCTTGTGTTAAATGTTTTTGCTGTTCAGAGACATGTATTTTTACTTAAGATTGGTACTAACCTGAAACTCTGTGCCCAGTTGCTGCCAATATTATATAAAATGCAGATTGTGGTGCTTCGTAAGATTAGAATGAGTGAAGCGATCCCGCTGCATAGAGGATCATGGATGGCGTTTCAGCTTCAAAAATGTAATGAAACATTTAGAGCCAGATTTCAGATCCGACGAGGAAAACCAATATGGATCTAGTTGTCTACAAGAGGATGTATCGGAATAGAATTTGATGCAATAATTTTTTTAAAACTACCTTTTTTCCCCAACTTTTTAGAAATAAAAATACTATTTTTATCTTAATTTCTTTATACATGTCTTCCATCATCAGAAAAATGCCACAACACACTTAAAACAACATTTTTCTCAATTTTTTTCATTGAAATAATAAACTGGAGAAACATTTAATTCACCAAGCTCATCTTTTATAGATTAAATCTCTTTAATCCTTCTGGTTTTGTGTCTTCAGGCCGTCAGATGTGGCCCGTTGTGTTCTGGAGCTGGTGACGGATGAGATGAAGAATGGAGAAGTCCTGGTGGTGGACCACAGAGGGAAGAAATATATGACTTTTCCCACTGTTCTCTAGCTGCTCCTGCCAAAGAGAAACTGCCATCGTGACTCTATTAAAGAGTTTTTCAAGGGATAAATCCTCAAAAAATCCCTGTGATCTTTTATTCATTTCAAATGTTTTCTAATCTGTTTTTTTTAATCACATCTAAAAGCAAAGTCTCCGTTTGTTCAGTAAAGAAGTCTTTGCTGTTTGAATAAAGGTAGAATTTTTTCATTGGATGTATCTGATCAATAAAAGTTGTCACAGAAGTAAAAAACGATGTATTATTTATGTTGCATGTGTGCCAGCATGAGTCGCCACCAGCTGATTCCCACAGGTACAGAAAATCAGTGAGCTCACTCTGTCCTGTCCCATAATTCTTTGCAAGCCTAAGGAGATAAAGCTAAAACCAATGAAAACATGTGGATCTTAACAAAGATGTCAGTCATATTTGCTTGTGGTTTCGACACAAAAAAGTGCAGAAAAATGTCAGAAAAAACATTAATTGAAAATATATTCTCATTTTCACTCATATATATCGGCCTGAATCCAAAATATTCACTCTGCGGATGATCGTTCGTCCTTTATTGATTCATGAAAACACAGAATATCTCACATTTTAAGAGTAAAATGTTCAGTTGGGCTGATGTCAACTATCACATCTGCAGAAGGTTGTGGGGTTTAACATCCACTCAGACCAGAACTTTAATAAGTTTGGTTATTATTCGTAGTAAAAACCAAATAGTTGGAACTCTTCCACGTTAGAAGCAAAGCTGCAGGATCTGCATGTGGCCATCACTTTAATAAGAAGAGATCTTAAAGGAATGAAAACAAGATTTATTTCAACAATAAAACATTGAAAGTTATATGGATTCTAAATATCAAAAGTTATTTGAGTATTGGACTCTGGAATGAGGTCTCGATCCAGACGCCGCCCATGGAGGCAAGGATGCTTTCCAAAGACAGGAGGAGGTGGAGAATGTGCTGGAGGAGTACGGAGCCAAATCAGGGCCATAAAGGTTTGAAACACAAATAAAACCACTTGAAAAATTCAAGCTGAAATATTGGTGTTGAACAAAAAAAGAAAAAAACTGAACCTTTTTGCAATTCTAGTATAAACTTTATTATTTTCAGCTTCACAATTTCTGCTTTTAATTTAAAAAATTACAATTTTTGTTTCAAAACTTTTTTAAATTTCAACCCTTTTTTTTCCAATTTTGAATCTGAGATTTTTAGGTTTGAAACTTTTGGCCCTGTTGTGGTGCGTGGGGGTGGGGCTAACAGGAAGGACCAATCAAAATCGATGAGGGTGGTAACCTTAGTCCTGGTGCATTCAGTAACTCTTGGAACTTGGAAAATTATGATCAGAAAATGTCTGTAATGTCTTGTACTATGACGGCAAGCTAAGGAGGTCATAAATCATCAGGAAAGGCGGCGTATAAAATGCATTGGCCATCCAAAACACAGCTTTTTATACATGCCATTTTATGGCAAGCTAAAGAAGTTATAAATCGCCAGGAAAAATGGCGTAAAGGATGGCCTATTGGCAATCCAGAACGCCGCTTTTTACGCACGTTTTAAAAGTAGCACATAAATTATGGCATCTTATGGCAAGGGAAAGGGGTCAAAAATTGCCAGGAAAAGCACAATTTTCTACGGTGCTTTCCCTGGCAATTATTGACCCCTTTCGTTTGCCATACAGTCTTGTGTTGTTTTAAGACAAAAAGCTGTATTTTGTGGTGTA
The DNA here is from genome assembly GCF_002922805.2 of Oryzias melastigma. Taxonomy (NCBI): domain Eukaryota; kingdom Metazoa; phylum Chordata; class Actinopteri; order Beloniformes; family Adrianichthyidae; genus Oryzias; species Oryzias melastigma. The sequence goes on along the minus strand of NC_050525.1, from coordinate 23,913,496 downwards.
CAAACTATGCGTCCAAAACACCGTTCTTGCATGTTCAAAGCTCTGTTTTGCTTCTCAACTTCACTTGAGATTGTTAATAAATATATCAATAATAACATATTTTATGATTGTTAGATGGAATGTTTCATATGATTCAAACATATTTAAAAGGAAATGATTAAAAAACAATTATCTGCCATTTATTCTAAATTAAGGCCTCAAAATAGCAGCAAAATGTGGAATTTTATCTTGTTTTTGTAATTTCTTTGGTTATTTGTGTACATAAAGCACACAACAAAGTGATTTTAAATGATTTTAGTGATTGTATTAGCAATTAGTTTCATGTTAATGTTTATAAACATAAATTCCAGCTGAAATCATATAAGTAGTTTTGAAACTTTTATGTTCTCAGATGAGGAGGCGCTGCTTGGGTAACACCGTCATCTAGTGGCAGGATGGTGTAACTACACCTAAAGTTAATACAATAGTTCTGTTTATTTAACAAATATTGTATGCTTTTTGTAAAGATGAATTTTTGTGCATTGTTGTAGAGTTTTGAAGTAAAAAAAAGTCATCGAATGATGTCCAAAAAAGATGCTTGAGGTGGGGGACATGAAGATATAAAAACTGTCTTAAAATAACTCCTGCTAAGAAAAAAAAAAAGTTACCATATTATTATTGAGTTCAAGATATAATAAAACATTTATTTTGGCTTATCTAAGTATTTTATCCTTTGAAAACTGTGAAAATTTGGTGAAAATGATTTCAAAAACAGAAAGTCTATCTTGAACATTACCACAAAAATACATCTTTTTATGTTTTTGGTACTTAGTTTGCATTAGAAAATGTTTTTTATGTATTTAAACAGCACCTAAAAAAAGGACAAAAGGTTGATTTAAGTTCTCACAGTGAGAGTCATTTTAAAAAAACTTTTATCCTGAGATCTACCACCTGATTAATGTTACAAGCCGTAAGGCAAAGCTGTTGCAGGTTCACACCAGACAAAAACGTGGTTCCAATTTTATAATAATAATAATAAAAAAAAGATAAAACGAGTCGATAAACAAACCAATAAAGCCAAAGTCCCCTGCAGAAAGTACTGGATTATCCAAGTGAGACGAGCCAAAAGTAAATAACTTAATTAAACTCATATGGATACAGGTTAGGGTGGCCTGTTCCAGTTCAGACTTGTCCAGGCTGTGGGCTCAGTTTGAGCTCCAGGAGACGCAGCAGAGAGGAGTCCCGGCCTCAGGATAAATCAGTCACCATCTATCAACTTATTTTTATATATTTATATCAGCTGATGAGTATAACTCCTGTTGAATTACTTTTCACTTTAGCAGGTGAACCTACTTGGTTTTAGTCGGATCTTCTGACACAGTTTGCTCTGCTCTCCTTGACAGAAGCCAAGAGGCCAATCAGGGCATGAGAAAATTCTTGCAGGGTCTTCCAACCAATAGGAGAAGAACACCTCGTGCAAGGCTGCATAAACCGCACAGTTCCTGCAGCACAATAATAACTTTAAAAATGGTATTCTCTTCATGAGACTCAGTTAGGGCTGCACGGTGGTGCACTCTCAACAAAAAGGCCTTACTTTGGATCTTTCTGTGTGGGGTTTGTATGCTCTCCAAAAACATGCTGCTTAAGCTACTTGGTTACTCCTAGCTGTGCATGTGAGTGTGTGGCCCTACAACGGACTGGTGACCTGTTCAGGGTCACGCTCCAGCTCCTGACCCTGAAAGGAATACAGCGGATTCTGAAAATGGATGGATGGATTGATGGAGTTTTAGTTGGCCTCACAATCACCCGTCCACCTGACCTGGCTCCACTTTTACTCCCTTTTTATTCACATAAGATTCAAACAGGAAATCAAAGAGTTGCCTCCTACTATATTACCACACGTGATAAAATTCAAGTTCTATACCCCTCCCACTCATTACTTTATCCATCTCATTTTCAGATTTCACTCACAGCCAGCCCTGTCTGACTTCTTCGCTGCTCCAAGCTTCCAGGATGAGTTTAAGCGGGAAGGTGGCGGTGGTGACGGGAGCGGCGAAGGGGATCGGAAAAGCGACCGCCGAGATATTTCTTCAAAATGGTGCAAAGGTAAAACACAGGTTTTTATTTAAATCAACTTTAATTGCATGAAAACTTAAAAAAAAAGATTGCAACATAGTAGCACTAAAGAGAAATGATAAAAAAAGGAAACAAATATTTTCCATTTGATGGAAAACTTACAATTTACAGAAAAAACAGTTTTCTTGCTCTCGGTTAAAAAGCCTGAAATGAAAGATTTATGCAGCTGTAAAAGATCATAAAGACATGAAGACGTCCATGTTACTCATCAACCTTTATGTGTGCAGGTAATCCTGCTGGATGTGGATGAACTCGCAGGGAAGAGTTTGAAGAACGACCTTGACCAGCAGTTTGGAGAGGACAGATCTTTGTTTATGAAGTGCAGCGTTGAGTCAAACGAGGACATAAAAGGTCAGCTATAAAGTTTTTGTGTGAGCCAACACATGCCAACAGTAACAAAGTTACGAGTAGATAAAAACTATAAACTGCACGTTTTTCTTTATTGCTTTCAAGCTGCGCTCCAGAGCACCATAGACACCTTTGGATCCATCAACATTTTGTGCAACAATGCTGGAATCCTCAAAGAAGACGACTGGGAGAAAACCGTCTCCATAAACCTTGTGGGAATCGTTTAATTATTTATTTATTTAAGAATATTCCACAAAATAGCTACAGATTTGCATGTTTGTAATGCAGGGCGGTGTCATCCGGATGACCTATGCAGCTCTGGAACACATGAACAAGCTAAGCGGAGGTCAGGGAGGGGTCGTGGTCAACACATCATCTCTTGCAGGTACTGAATTGTCTGTTAAGACAATAAAGTTCTCAAATTTGACTCTGATCAAACCTTTATGTGCTGAAGGTATTGAGCCCCTCTCCAGCTGTCCTGCTTATTCAGCTACCAAGCATGGAGTGGTCGCCTTTACACGAGCAATGGCAGTAAGCATGCACGCACTCTTCTTTACAAAATATTATGTCATTTTGCATTTTTAAATGTTGTTTTTGTTGTCCAGGCCGCCTCCAGCAGTTCCGAATATGGAATCCGGTTCAACGTCATCTGCCCTGTTCGGGTCCAAACAGACTTCTTCTCCTCAGTTTCTCAAAACTTTGGACGCTTCTCCCACCTGCTTGGTGGCCTGCAGAAATCTGCAGAGCGAGCGTTGGAGTGAGTCTTCATTTCTTATAAAGCATCTTCTTCTGTTCACTTTTATTAAATTAAAAAAAATATTTTTCACATTTCAATAAACAGCTTAAAATCTACTCAGATCAGCTGGTTTTATGTTGTAGAGGTCTGCCAAGGAGACAACTAGATGTTGACCAAAGATGTCTGTGGTGGTAATCCTTGTTGTGTGGTCACAGTACCATGAGTTCTATAAACACCACTTGTTTGATGTTAAAGTCCAATATCCTACAGTCACACATCAGCATGTTCTTGAACATGCTATGAGAAAAAGTAAAGTAAAGAGTAAAGTAGATAAAAAAAATAGCCGCGGGGTTCATTTCATGAAAAAAAAGTTAGTTTTAAAGACAACAGAAACACACATAACCACAGATTATTTCAAATCTTGTTCATTTTTTCATCAGTGATTCACTACCTTCCAAAAAGAGTATAAAAATACACAGATTTCCTTCATTTAGCGCCAGTTATTTCACATCGAACTACAAAAACTGTTTGGACACCATTTCCCACAATGCATGTTTTGTAGTTCTCAAGGCAGCTTGAAGCCAACGCAGTACCTATTTTCTGGCTGCGCTGGCTTAGGAAGGCGCCTTGAACCCGCCGTTTTCCTGCAATACTTCGTGACAGCGCGTATTTGACGTCGGTGACAGAAACTAACCAGCATGCACCGCGCTGCAGGCGATCTGCGCAGCGCCGGGTCCGCCTTGCTTATCTCAAACACGCTTATTTTACTGGACAAAACGGGGTATGACAAAATGCTTTACCTCCGGTTCCAACGCAATGAAGTAAATTTAGTCGCCATTTCAGCTCAGTGGCCTTGTGGTAGAGTGTCCGCCCTGAGATTGGAAGGTCGTGGGTTCATATCCCGGCCGAGTCATACCAAAGACTCTAAAAATGGGACCCAGTGCCTTCCTGCTTGGCACTCAGCACTAAGGAGTTGGACTGGGGGGTTAAACCACCAAATGGTTCCCGAGCGCGGCTGTGTCTGCAGCTCACCGCTCCCCCAGGGGATGGGTCAAATGCGGAGAACAAATTTCACACACCGAGGTGCGTGACAAATAGTGGGACTTTAACTTTATTTTGGAACCAGAGGAGGTTAATAAGCAGTGATTGGTCTAAGTCAGTCTGAGTCATCATTTCTATGGCAACCACTCTTGCTAATCAGAAGAGAGCTTGCTGGGAAGCCACACCCCTTCCACTGAAAACATGCTCGGGAGAATCTGTCAATCAAATGTTTCAAATGTTGGAGATGGGGGCCACATGCTTTTACTGAGGCATCTGATTGGTCAGTTTATAACTTGAATAACTTGCAATGGAAAAAAAACAAATCATTAAAAAAAGCTTAGAATTAGCAAGAACATGTTACAACAACACATTCTCACTCCCAAGTCGTCACATATTGACGTTTGGTTTAGGACCCCTCCGCGTTTCTTTTTGATGTTTTAGGTGTCCACAACTCGTCTTTTTTTTTGGTCTACTGGCTGTTCCCATTAAATCACGTGTCCCTAGCCTCCGGGACACGAACCAGAACTGGTCTAGTACCACGACACCAATACTTAAACCCAGTACTGGTACCCTAACTCTAACGCGACACTGGACCAGATGCAGTACCTGACCGAAGCTGGTACCAGAAGCAGTACTGGGCACGAACCGGGCGCGATACCAGACGCAGTACCGGACGTGAACCGGCACTGGGTTAAGGTTAGGGTACCGGTAGGAAACCAGTACTGAGGATCAGTACGAATCCGGTACTGTATCTGGTATTGCATCCGGTACCGCGTCCAAAGTGTTACGGACCCTTGATTTTGACAGCCAGTACAACAAAAAACTACGAGTTGGGGACACCCAGAATGTCAAAAAGTGACATGGAGGGGTCCTTAATCAAACCTCATTATGTGATGACTTGGGGATGAGAATGTGTTGGTTACAACTAGGTACCAGAGCTGGAATAGTTATTCTGAAAAAAAAAATGACTGAGAAACAGCAGTTCATTTCTCAATAGAAGTCTATGGGATTTTGGCTCTCTGGGACCAGTAGGTATAGGCTGCACGGTGGCACCCCTGGTTCAAGTCCCGGCTGGTGGACCTGAAACAAAAAAAATCTTCAACTGTGGACCTTTCTGTGTGGAGTTTGCATGCTCTCCCCGTGCATGCGTCGGTTTTCTCTGGGGACTCCGGCTTCCTCCCATCGTCCAAAAACATGCTTCTTAGGTGAACTGGTTACTCTAAAACTCTAAATGTGAGTGTGTGATTGTGGCCCTGCAACAGACTGGTGACCTGGACAGGGTTTATCCTGCCTTTGCCCAAAAGTAGCCGGGTTAGGCTCCGGCAACACCAAGACCCCAAAAGGGACAAAATGGTTTAGAAAATAGGACCAGCGGGTACTTTCTATTTGGAACATGAAGGGGGGAGGGGATAATCTTTCCAGTTCTTTATATACTATATTTATATACTGTCTGTGGTTTAATCCATTGTGTTCACACTGGACAAGCAGAAGTGAGATTGGGGGCATCTTCTTCTTGTTCTTTATTTACTATTTACTAGTGCTTGTCCACCACCTACAGTTTTAAAAGGTTTAGCACGAAATCTCAAAGTGGTGTAAATCTTGAGAATCTTGCTCCAGACTTTTTCTATCAAAGTTCCTCTCCGATATATAAAAGACTTGGTGTCATAGAATTCTGGCTGGAATTGTGAACATTGATTGTCTGATAAAACTGAGTTGAAACAAAAAAAAAAGTTTTTTGGGGGGGAAGTTCTCTTGACAAGAAAGAGAAGTGACACACAAAAACAGGCTGGTTTAGTCAACCGCAAGGAAGCATTGTCATATATAGGGAAGACCCAGCATGCAGCATGACTGACTAAAGAAGTACTCACCTCCACTTACTGTATCAGAGTTTATATTAGCTTTGTGGGAGTACAGATGGCGTGCTGTGAGTTGGCCGTTGAAGCCTTTGAAACTGAATTTCAGAAATGTGTGAGTAAAAACTACCAGTCCTCTGGTGAGACATCACAAAACACTTGTGCCCCCTTGTTCTGAGAGAAGTGGAGCAATCCAAAGATATGGGAGATTATTGTCACAGACATGACACACAAGATGTCAGCAACCACTTCTAATGAAAAGTCTGTGTAAAGTCTGTGCAAATGTGAGTGTTTCGGACTTCCAAATTCACATGTCACTACGCAAGTCCATTTATGGGGTCTACATACCAAACGAGCGGCCATCGAACACACGTTGAAAGTTCAATCAATTGATCTTTGACCAATCAGAGACTCGGATTTGGTAATGAAATATGGGTGGACTCAGACACAATCTTTCATCCATTTACAATCCTGTTTTCAAAATAACATCCTCATCATGACAATATGCATTGTTATCCAGAGGTAAAACCCAGGACAGGGGTTGAAATTCAGTGACACGGGGGACAACGACTTGGTCGTTAGGGGACATCGTTGGCCATGAAAGCACTGAAAGTCCACTGAGGAGGTTAAATATCTCTAGCTCAATGACTGTAGAATCATTTTTTTCTTTATTGCAAGTTATAAACTGACCAATCAGATGTCTCATGTGGTGCCCACTAGCCCCACCTCAAACGTTTGATTGACAACTTCTCTCTTCAGTTGAAGGTGTGAGACTTTGAGCAAGCTCATTCATGAATGGTGGCAGTAGTTTCTCTAAAAACACGACTCAGACCGACTCGGACCAATCACTGTCATCGGGTTTCAAAATGGCGGCAGCTGTACCAGGAAGCCACAGGGATGGCTTTGGCCTGATTTTGTGAGGGCTGGAGGTAAAGCATTTTCTATGAGTGACGTCAACACCTTGTTTTGTCCTGTGAGTAAAACATATCAATGCTCTAGCTCAAGGCTGCCCATTCCTGGTCCTCGAGAGCTACCACCCTGCCTGTTTTCCAGATCTCCAAGTCCTGCTAGCTGCTGATTCAGTCAGATGTCTTGACATTCTGATTGAATGAACACACCTGGTCCAGGTAATCAGGTAGGGTGGAAGACCTCAAAGACCAGGAATGGGCACCCCTGCAGTCTGGATCAACACCGGTTGGACAGAACACAAGCGTCTTCAAATCAGAAAGTTTGTCCAGTTGAACTTTTGGAACTTTTTTTAATTTTATCATGACCTGGATACTCGACCTATGGGTATTGTTCTTTTTAGAAAAAGAAGTAGTGCCAACCGTCTGAAAATTGATCATGTTGGACAAATTATTAATTGTGGTTTGTAAATAGCCGGAATTACATGACACCAGATCTTTCATATATCGGAATAGAACTGTGAAAGAAAAGTCCTGGAGCAATACGCTAGTAACAGGTAGTGGCTGTCCAGTCTAAACACCATATACTAAAAGCTCGTTAAAGAATGCTTGTTTAGGCCGTTCTTGATTGCACATCATACGCCCGGTTTGTACTTGGAGTCCTGTTTATTTGGCAATTGTGACTTCTCTGTTTGGTGCTTGAAAACAGTTCATCGCTTCAATGGGTGGTCCAGATTTTGCTTTGATAAACTCTGGCACAGCTGGTTAAAAGTTTAATTAAGTCTGAGTGTGTTTCTCCAAAGTTTGATGTGTATCTATGTCACACCAGCATCAGATTCATGCTCTTGCTGTCATCACATCTGCTGAATTCGGGGCTCAGATTATTGTAAAATCAACAAGAAGTCTGTATTTTACCTCTTTTGCTTGGTTTGTGGTTAAAGCCTCAACATTCTCATAAACAGGTGTTTATTTTTCGTTTCAGTCCATCTGAGGTGGCCGAGTGCATCCTTGATCTGGTGACGGATGAGATGAAGAACGGAGAAACCGTCTTGCTGGGCCAAAGCGGGAGAAAATGCGTGACTTTTCCTCAAAATCTCTAGTAGTCTTTGGTACCACAACATCATGGAAGTAGCCAGTTTAATTCTGTTTCTTTAATCTGTCAAGACTCAGTTTCAAATAAGCTGTAGTATTCAAACTGACTTCATACAGTCTGCCCAAGAAATGCTACGTGTGATATGTGTAATACCTGATCTAAGTGCATGTACTCACAGCTTAGTACGAAATGTTGAAGCGGTGCAAATATTGCCAATCTCACTCCAGAAGTTTTCTTTCACAGTTCTTTTCCAATGTACAAAATACTTGGTGTCTAATCATTCCGACTGGACACAAACCCCAATTATTAATTTCTTCTTCATGATCCATTTTCAACCAATGGCACTTGGGTTTCAAATTTATTTCTGTGTCGTAGGAAAAAAAAATGATTTCACGATATATCGCTATACTTAATTTGGCAATACTTGTATCGATTTAAAATGCTGACATGCCGATATTTAATTGATTGATTTGCTTGAGTAAAAGCAACTTGTATATGAGATACAGTTAGTGTTGTGATTATTAGATAAAATGAATTTGACCATTTTATTACAATGAATTAATATTCAGGTAGAGTTTTTTCTAAGTCATATTCTTTAAAAAAAATAATGAAAAATTGTGGTTGTACAGTCTAGGGATACATACTGTATCGTGACCCAGATTTCGCGATATGTATTGTATCGTTAGGCTCTTGCCCCTAGTTTCTTCTTCAGATGAATTCTCAGAAAACTTTCCCTCTTTTCTTCTTGTAACTTCTGTCTTGTCTTAACAAAATAAAGCTTTGACTGCATCCAGAAAATCAAGGGTGTCTGGCTCTTTGACAGTAGCGTAGAGGTGAGTATCATCTGCGTAGTGGTGACTTTGAGCATGGTTAGTTAGCTTGATCAGAACCAATTCAAACCCTAAAGCACTTTGTATAAATGGAGTCTCAGATGGACACATCTGTGGACTATTCCTGATGATCTTGTGCACTTTTCCAGCTTGAAGAGAAGGATTTTATGGTAACTTTCTTTGCATTTTTACCAGAAACTTTGAACAATTTAACTTAAGATGTTCCAATGAATCAAATATTTTTAAAACACTGAATTGTCATCTTGAAGAAAAACTGAAAACATGTCACTAGAATTGTTGATACTAGCATGGAAACTAAACCAAATCCACAAATGTGAAGCAAGAATCTGGATCAAGTTTCATTTTTTTAGTGATGTGGAGCGAGACAAGTTTCTACGCCTCAAAAACCCTCCAGCCATAAAAATCTTTTATTAAATTGTGTTTATTTGCCTTTCGTGTTGTTTTGCAGTTTTCCACTAAGTGTTTAGATCATTACAAGACTGAGAAAAACAAATAAATGACACATAAATCAACACCTGGGAGTAAAGATTTAGAGTAAGACAAAAATGATAGATTTTTTTAAATGTAGAGCTACAGTAGAAAGACCTTGGATATGATGGAACAGCAGCATTAGACGTATTTCTCCAGCATGACGCACTACTTAGAGAGTGATGGAAACTGCATGTACGCCTTTCCTTGGGTGAGAATCATGAGCGCCTCCCCATTCTTGGTCTCGTCCGTCACCAGCTCCAGGAGACTCTCGGCCACCTCAGACACACTGTGAAGTTGAGGTCACAATAGGGTCAAACGCTGGCTAGGGAAGTTTGAGAGGCACCAAAAAAGAAAACTCATACCTCAAAATTCCCAGTTTTTCTGTTAACTTCACGGCCATTCCAGTCAGGTGAGTGAACTGCCCCAGTTTACCAGAGATGTTGGTTATCATTTCAGTTTGGACAAAAGTTGGACAAAGAGCGTTGAAGCGAATGCCGTACCCCGACACCTCAGAGGCAACCTGGTGGAAGACGATCAAACACTCGCATCATTTTAAGGAATCCAGCTGAAGCCAAAAAAATCAGCGCTTTCTCCTTCAGAATCTGCTGGAATTTCCATGTTAACAACTGAAAAGTCACAGTAAATCAAATAAACACTAGAGCTCCGATGTTAAAGGGTTATTCATTTATATATATAAAAAAGTAGAATTCCTGCCTGTTTTGAGGATGAACACATTAAATAGATACAAATATAATGCAAACTCACAAATCTGCTCATTTATAAATCAAGAATAACAAAACATCAATTCACAGAGAGTACACTGACCAGTTTACAACAAAAACCCTCTAAATTAAATCTAATTATCACTTAAAGTGATTTCTTCATTTGTATTTTAAAATACAGCATTTTCTCGGTAGAGAAATGATATAAACTTGTCAACATATTCATCGATTCAGAAAATTGAAAAATCGGTTTCTCTCGAGTCGTGGCTTCACTGAATTGCTATATCCCTAATGATGATGTAAAAAACTGTTTTTTGTGTAATTAAAGGATAATCTGTGAAAGGTTCCTCACCGCCATGGCTCGTGTGAAGCCCACCACGCCGCTCTTTGTGGCCGTGTAGACGGGACAGCTGGGAAACGGACCCAAACCTGGATTAAATTAAGGAGGAGCAACAGATCCATGAGATTCAGAATCTCTGATTTCCTGTTTTACCAAATTACATTACATTACTGATGTAATATTTCCAACTACCAGAACAACAGATCTAAAAATGAGTGTCTATAGCTTATTTAAAGATTACATTTTGTCCTAAAAGAACTAAACATTACTGTTTATTTTAAGAAATCTATCCAAATTATTGTAGTTTAACTAGCAGAATTATTTACTTATATTAAGGAAAAATGTTTTGCATTCAATATTTTTTCACTTGTTTTTACTAAGACATTTTTTCTATTGAAGAAGTTAATATTTTTTTTAAACCACCTTAACAGTGACAGTTAATGCAAAAGAGTTTTCTGGTTTCTAAATAAGAAAATTAAATATTATCCCTGTTGGATTGTTTGACTTTAGATCTTCTCTTTTGTTTTATCATATTGTAATGTAATAATGATAGTTAAACAACAGTTCATCATTTATGCAATAATAATCATTCAAAACAGGTAAAACTATTTTAAAAAGACATCGAAATGTATATTAGTTCAAAATAAAGCAGTATGTAGCTTGTAGTAGAATAAAAAAAACACAAGAAAATAAAAGTCACTTCAGCTAAATTGAGGTTATTGTTGCTAATTCCAGAATTTATTTGGTGTTTGTATCCGTTCGTGGTTTTTTAAAGCATATTTTTTCCTTTTTCTAAAAGATTTGATCTTATTTATCTGCTTTTAAACCAGCTCCGATCATAATTTTTTTTCTGTTTTCTTTTCTTTTTTGGTCATAGTTTGTCATCTTTTTTGTTAGATTACACTGATTATTTCTTTTGCCGTTCCATGATGCTTTTTAGAGAAACTGATGATATGGATTTACCCGCCATAGACGCCGTCTGGACGATGACTCCTCCTCTACCTCCGTTTAACTTGCTCATGTGCTCCAGAGCGATGTAACTTGCTCTAATGACGCTCATCTATGACAGAGTTTGTGTTTCAACAGTTACTAACAAATGTTTGTTTACAAGAGATGGTTTCATTAATTACTGAGGTTTCGAATAAAGTTAGAAACTTATTGTCTGCAACCAAGAAAATAAGGAAGTCTTTAGCAGTTAAAGGGAAATGCAGACAGGATGTGCTGTTCTTACCAGGTTTATGGACACTGTCTTTTCCCACGCGGTCTCATTCATAACGCCGGCATTGTTGCACAAGATGTCGATTCCTCCAAAGGTTTCTACTGCTTTCTGAAAAGCAGCTAAAAAAAAAAGAAGTTGGGGGACATCACTCAAACATGATGGTTTCAGATGAAAACCAGCTAAATTGATGAAAAAACTGGAATTCATACTATTTTTCCTTCATCTCAAGTTTCATTCATCCACCCAAACTGTCATTAAAGAAGCGAAACCTCAAAGAAAACGTTGAGAGACGTGTTCCTCCATCTGATTACCAGTCACCTGATAGGACTCTTTGTCCTGAACGGTGCTCTTATTTTGGTAAAACTTAATCTGTAATTCTGTTTCTTTGTGTGGTTTACCTCTAAGCTGCTCCTCTGACTCCACGTCACATTTCAGGAATAAGGCGCTTCCTGTTCCGTGTTTCTGATTCAGGGACTCCATTAGACTCTGTCCAGCAGATTCATTCACATCCAGGAGGGCCACCTGCACGGATGAGGAATGTTTGAATTATCTTCATTTTTTTTCAAATATAAACTGACATATAGGTTGTAAATCGATTTTTTCAATAATCTCTTTTTTACTTTGTATATTTGTCACAATATGTTGAATCAGATGATAAAAAATACATAAAAAGTCAGCAGACTTCACTTAAAATCCATATTGATTTGAAATAAATCATGACAGAACTTTGATTTTCCATAATTCTTGGAAAGTTGTTGAGTCCAGTTTTTTGTGTCAAACTCAGACCTGAACACTTTCATACCAAGAAACAACAAAAAAGTTTGTATATAAGAAGGAAACACAGCAGAATAATGTTTTTAAAAAAGTAAGAAAATAAATCCCAAACAAGAGTTAGTCTATAAGAAGTTACAAAAACTTAAGGACTACATTGATCTCCAGGTACACCTTTTACTCCAATAACTCAACACGGATCGATCCAGGAGATCAAAAGGAAAACTGCAGCTGTGGTTTGATCAGTAAAGGTCAGAGTTCACGATTCAGCAATGAAAAAATGGATTAATGGAAGAATTCAGAAATGAAACACCTGGATTGTCCTTTATACGTTACATCTGGAGTCAAGGGAGCAGCATTTAAATTTAAAAAAACTTATAGTAACAGTCAAACATGGAGGTGGTAGTGTGATGATCTGGGTTTTAGTTTCCAGTTTAGTTTGTTTGTTAGTTTGTTTGCTTGCTTGTTTGTGTACCTCAAGGCTCTTTCTTGGGTCCTCTTCTACAGCTAATTTAATAATTTCTTTCCTGTAACTTTCCTGTAACTTTCCACGTAAACTGAGTTTATTTACATTTTTCAAATTAAAGAACAAACTGCAGAGGAATACGTCGCAGACAAATTATCAACTTTAAGTTTATGTTAACCATAGTCGATCAGTTACCAGCTCCCTTATGTCAGAAAGGTGAAGAGCACTAAAATGCAGGAGTTTAAATAAATAAACACAAACTGAGACAAAACCATGAAATGAAACAAAAAGAGTGATGAAGCAGATGACCTGATAATGAAGAACTGAAAACCGGAAACATAAATACAGGCAGGATAATAATCTAAAAATAACTTGGAACGTTTAGTGACTTAACCTGCTACATTTCTGATTAATTCTTAAGAAAAAGATAAAGCGTCTTATCTCTTTTCTTCATTTCTACAGTAAATTCCATCACCAAGTGCTGTACACAAGGTCAAACCAACAAAGAATACAATGAGAAAAAATAAAACAGATAAAAGCAAAGAAAACAAGAATTTAAAACCTAATAAAAGGTCAGCTAGACAGAAACTAAGACTCAGTAGAAGCTCGTGCAGTTTATTCCAGAGTTTAGGAGCCAACACCAAAACAACCAAAATAGCTTTAAAAAAGTTTTATTAAGTGTAGTTTGTTATATGAAAATACGATTTGTGCAGCCAGGAACTGACAACGTTGCAAAAAATCCTCCATGATTCTCCTCCACATACATTTTAGTCACAAAGATGACTTTTAAGTGTCCGGTTTTGGATGAAAGGTCTGTTGTTTCTATGCATTTTGATTAAAAGTAATAATAAAAAAACGTAAGCAGTTTTGCTTTACAGCAGCATAATAAACAAAGAATGGAACTGTTCCACCTTACAGAACTAAAGACCATATGTTCCTGTTTTGTGTTAGTTGCTTTCAGGTTCAAGTTTCAAGTTCACCTTGGGAAAAAAAAAAGAACTTCTCTTACAGGTTGAATTAATTTGGGGCCAAAAAGTTGAGCCATAAATGCTCAATTTACGCATGAACCTTTTGACTTTTACGCACAGAGATGAATCAAAGAGGAAGTGTGGAGCGCATCTTTGTTTTTACTTTTCCCTCATCTCTCCGTGTCCAGAACAAACAACTACAGTCACACAGTCCTACCTTGGCCCCGTTCCGCAGGAGAACCTCGCTCAGTCCCTTCCCGATGCCCCCCGCCGCTCCGGTCACCACTGCGCTCTTGCCGGTCAGAGCCATTTCCAGCACTACAGGTCCAGTCCGAGGCTGCAGGAAGTGACACTCTCACGGAGGGACGCTTGTCACCGCCCGCTCACACCCTGCAATGCGGGTCCATGCATGCCGGATCTGGATGAGCCAGAAGCTCAAAGCAAACAGTTGTTTTTGTCTGTGTTCAGGAGCGAAAAGGGGCAAAGTGTATGTTAGTCAGACACTGTACTGTTTATCTGGTTCAACAGATTAGTATATATCTAAACCTAATCAACAAAGACCAGGCAAAGAAACTCATTTAAAAAGAAAGAAAATTTGGTTTCTCAAAATCATTTTTTAATAAAAAACGCTGCTTGTCTGCATGATGTATAAAGATTTTTCTCACTTTCTCCTCACAGTTTGACTATTAATTGGTTTATGTTACAATGAAATGTCAAACGAGGCTTGTGATGTCGGATTCTTTATTCATTTATTAACTATACTTGTTGATACTTGAATTATTCCGTCATTTTTAAAGGGGCTCCAGAAAACATCTGTAGAAACATGCAGTGGCGTTTCACAGCCACTAGGTGGAGGCAGAGAGCTGCATGAAAGTGACTCCCTTTCTAATTTAGTTCATGCACACTTTATAAGGTCCCACTCCTATGTTCTTTTAATCGATGGCAAAAGTGTGATATTTAAATTATGATTATACTGTTTTTAGTCATAAAAAACATGTCATTTTTCTATGAGACACAGTTTCTGCAGAGCAGTAGGAGTTTAAGCAACCCCACCCCCTTTCCCGTCGCTCATAACTGAGCTATTACCTGACATTAATGGTGCCAAAAAATGACGAGTAAAACTGGAGCTCTCCAGCCGTACACTTTTGAGCCGGATGGCAGCTTAGACGAAGAAAACAAAGACGTTCATGGATCTTTTTGTTTACAAGTGGATGCATCAGAATGGAGCTTAGAGTTTGTCGCTGGGCCTGTGAATTATCCTAAACACAAATATGACCTTTTTCAAAAAGCCTTTTTTTAAGTGCTTCTGATTCACAACAATTTTAATAAAGAAATACTCAGATCTTAATTTAGTTTATAAATGTGTCCTCCATCATCTGAAACATTTCACAAGAACATGGTAAAAACACCACAATATTATCGATTGTTATAATCACATTCAGGTAGCCGGTGTTGTGCTAAGGTACGTTCCCCCTGCCAGAATGTGTTTCCTTGGTTTCAGCCGTCGTTAATTTGGTTTTCCACACTCGTATTTTGTCCCAAAAGCGTAAAAAAGAAGGTAGATGTAGGGCTGGGTATCCATTATAAATTCAATAAACGATCGGATTCTGATTTTTTTCAATTCCTCAATGCAATTCAATTTTGAGATTACACACTTTTACACATTTGTTTAGAAACACATTAATCATCTACTATATGTTTTATTAATTTATTATTAATTCATTTTGATTAATCTATCTATTTATTACTTACATTTATTATTAAAATAATGAGATTGTTATTATCATACAGTATTACATGGTTTCTCAAAAGGAGAAGTTCTAACAAAAATCTTCAGATCATTAACATTGTAAACATTGTTCTGCCTCTCCTGGAGAGCGTTTCAGTTTGGCCACTAGGTGGCGATTGCACTGAGCATTACACCTTATTCCAGAAGACGAGGAAAATATGAGCATAAAACTGTGTTACTTTAAAAGATGTTTCTTAAAAGAGTTTGGAAACGTTATACCTGTGAGTAAATAAAGATGCTCATCAGCAATAAAGTTCAGGGCCACCAAACGTTAGCATTAGCCACTCTATGGGAAATTCCATTAAACGTTAGCATCAAGCTAGCGGACTTTAGCTTTATGTGTTAAATCGATCTCTACTTTTATGAATATTTATTAATATGTGAACCTTGAATCGTTTCTAATCTATTAATCGATTTTGTCAACCCAGCCCTTATTGGATGATTAATATACTTTATTCTGGGACTTTTCAGAGTTCGCTGTCATATTTGCATTTTTTTTTTTTGCCACATATTTTATGTAAAACAACGACAGCTTTGTGTGTTAAAAAAAAATAAAAGAATTACCATGTTTGACTAATTTAGAATAAGAAACGAGATTTATGAAAGTTACTTTGTTATGGAAGCATGTGACAATGGACAATTGTTAAATAGTTGGTGCTTCTACTGCTAATTATTGGAGGGAAACCCATTCTGCTAGCGGGAGCGTACCTTGGCACTTTTTGATGATGAACAAAAGTTTAATTTAGGACCTCAGAGCAAATAATCAGTTTATGAACACTGTTTGGCGAGTAAAAGTTAAATTATCCATGTTTATAAGCCCTCTGAGGGCGTACTCTGCAAACTTTTGAGGTCTCTGCACATTATAGGAATAAAAAAAATCTTAAACTGTATAATTTTCAGTTCTATTATAAAAATGGAGTGAATAACTTGCTGCACTTACATTTCAGAGCACAAAAAACTCTTTCAAAACTGTTATTTTGCTCATTTAAAAAACATAAAGTCAATAAAACACTTTATTTGAAAAAGCTTTGAAATGGATTTACAGCAAAACAAAGATAAAAAAAATAATTTTGATTTGGTAAAAGAATCAGTGCACTTCCTCAGTTATGAACCAAATGATCACCGGAGTGATTTTTTTTATTTAAACTTAAGCCAAACTTCTTTAGAAATCTTTTAAGCTGACATTTTCTTTTACATGTGTTTGCTGATTAGTGTGTAGCTTGTGCATTTCATTTGCTAATGCTTATTTTGTGCTGTTTAACTAGATTGTTTTCATTATTTGTGAGATTTTCATGTGTTTTTATTGTCGTAAAGCACTATGTTGTAAAGGGCTGAACAATAGAGCTCATTCTCCCTTCGACGCCTGCTTTAGTAAACAGATGTAAATAAAGTACATCTGCAAACAAATTCAAACTCCATAAACCCTTCCTGCAGCACAGCAGCTGCACTGTTTCTCCTGCACAGTTTGTAGGTCTCATTCAGAAACCAGAAGTTAATCACACCTTCATTGTGTGTCAGTGACATCATGAAGGTTTACTGTAAGCACTCTTAGTGCAAAGTTTTCTGTGAGTGTGTGTTGGTTCAGGACACCTAGTGCCTAAAACGTAGAAATACTTGGCATGATGGTGCATGTTGCTGGAACTGTGAGACTCTTTGAAGATTATTGCTGTTCTGGAGTTTGGCCAGTGAGCTGTGGTCCAATCAGAAGCTAAAAGACTGTTGACTCCCTTTGAGTGACACTTTAAATGCTGCAATTTTTCAATTTACCAAAGAACAAGCAGCACAGGGAGTTCTTGTAATCTGCAAAAGATCTTTTATTTTGATTTATATTGAAGGATGGGAACTTTGGAAGATGTCTACCTGGTTATAAATTAAAAACAAAAAAGTATTGTGACTCTGAAAGGAAAGATTTGTTCTATTTAAGCAGCTTTTTATCTAATTAAGTTCATTTTTTAAGGCCCTTTTTCATTAGCAAAGATAAAAACAATAAATAATTGTTTAGACAAGTTTCTTAGGGAAGTTCTGAGCCAAGAAAAAGATTATTTTGACACTTTTAATTAAATGTCAAATTTTAAAATTAAATAATAATTTCGATTTTTTATTTGAAACGGTTAATTTATAGCAATGAACACAAGAATAATGCATGTGCAGGACAGTCAACAGGGGTTTACAACTGTACAAAGATATGTCAAATTTAGGATAACTAGGCATCAAATTACAAATTAGAAAATTAGATATTAAGCAATATATTAAGCTAGGATAATATTTACAATAACCCAATGTCATTAAATAATAATATAACATATACAAAAATATATAATAATAATAAATGAAAATGTTTTATAAAACCTTTTTTTTGCATTAAAGCTGCTTTAAATGTAAAAATTTTATATCTTCCTGCACTTTGTCTTTAATAATTATGCTCCATATTAACTATTTCAAAACCCATATGCCTGTCCAGAAAACCTTAATTAGATTAGATTAGATTAGATTAGATTAGATTAGATTAGATTAGATAAGATTAGATTAAAAATGGTTTATTTCAAGCAGTCAAAAAGAAAAAAAATTAAATTAATGTATGAAACAATCAATCAAGAGTTAATACTCTTAAAGCTTTGTTGAGACGTTTTATCCATGGTTTTATTTATCGTCTAAAAACATCAAATAACCAAATAATTTTAACTCTCACTAATTTGAAATATAGCACTTTTAAATACCAGTCCCCAATCTGGAGGTTTTGGTATGGCCGTATCTTTTAAACTTTTTGAGTTTTTTAATTTTATGTCTGAAATTGTTGTTTTCATTTTTTAAGTTTATGATATTTGGTAATTTTATGTCAATGTTTTTATTGGCTCTTATACTTTAATTATCATGAATGTCTCTTTTTATGCATTTATTTTTACATTTTTATATATATTATTCTTTTTAAGTCTTTTATCTGTTGTGTCTTTGTGGCAAATGGACCTTGAGTCTGTAATAAAATATCTTAATCATCAGAAGTTTACATCCATAAAGACATGTCAAACACAGGATAACTAAACATTAAGAGATTGCCTGAAAGGGAGTGGGAGGAAGCGAATTTATATACTGTAATCCCACCCTGGCTCAATAATAAATAAAAGAAAAAAGGCTAAAATAAAAAAACCTGTCTGCTTCAACAAGGTTTTGAAGTCATTATTTTAAGATTTAACATGTTTTTATGTAATGTGTGTATCTTTCCTGCCCACACAATCCACCAAATAAGGGTCTAAAAACCGGAACATCTGGTGACTTGTGAAGGTCTTCACCTGATCGACCACTAGGTGGATCACAAATCCTTTTCCCACAAACTCATTGATTCTTCTCAAACAGTCAGACAAGATTGTAATTTCTTTTTACCTCAAGATTTCTGTCATTTAGTTCCACGTTTGTAATTATCTTACAATGATTTAAACATGTCGGTTTGGCAAACCACCAGGATCAACAGCGGTTGAGAAAGTAGCACCAAAAAGCAAACAGAAGTTTGAACTTTTAATCTTTAAGCCGACCTTTCAACATCAGACGAACTCTTGCTGCAGTCCTTGCTGAAAAGTATCCAGCTCTTTTTTTCTCGTCATGCAGCAGCAGGAGGTTCATCTGCTGAATCGATGGGTCGAGCCTTCCTCTTCGTAAAAGTGCATGAAATGGTCAAGTGGTTTTAGGTCCAGTGAGTTTGCCTATCAATCACCAGGAGGGTTTTTTTAACTGTGTCAGTGTGGGAAGAGGAAATCAATATCTCTATAAAGCTGGTCACAATAAGAAGGCATGAAGAGCTTTAAACTACAACTCCTGAGGCGTCACCAGTGATGCTTAAACACCAAATCTTTAACTTCCTGTAACTTTTCAACCATTAACACGATCAACGTATTCTAGTAGATTCTGAAGGAGAAAAGCGGCGTGAGCTACGCCGCTTTTCTCCTTCAGAATCTACTAGAATACGTTGATCGTGTCAACAACTAAAAATTAAGTTAAGTTCACGCCAAAGTTTTGCCTCCAAATGGTCAATTAAAGGTCAGAAAAGGGTGAGAAACTTTAAACGGTTATGAAAAATCTCACTCTGACTCCACAAATTGGCCGCACAAAAGCCCCCCAGACTCATCTTGCTTACAAAGCAGATCCACCATTTAAAGGCTTTCAGCTGTGATTTGCTGACCAGCTGCTGATCTGTGTTTTCATCCCAGTGGCTCGCTGCCATTTTACCGGCGATTGCATTGCTAAAAAGGCACCGCCGCGCTGGACAATGCCAGAGAGCTTTACATTTCACCAGCCTCACCAGACACAATGAATAGGCTGCTGCCACT
Organism: Oryzias melastigma; assembly: GCF_002922805.2. Classification (NCBI taxonomy): domain Eukaryota; kingdom Metazoa; phylum Chordata; class Actinopteri; order Beloniformes; family Adrianichthyidae; genus Oryzias; species Oryzias melastigma. The sequence goes on along the minus strand of NC_050525.1, from coordinate 23,893,489 downwards.
GAACAACATTTGAGTCTGTTTACAGTGCGGGGGCCTCAGCAGGGCGTGTGTCTCTGTAATCATGTCCTCACCTACAGGGGACTATGATTGTGAATGCGCAGGCTTTGGGGGATGTGTGTCAAGAGATTTAGTGGTCAGAGGGTGTGTGGCGGTGCCGCAGCTTAACAAAAAGGCAATGATAACACCTCAGCTCTCATACATTCAGATGTGTTTGCTCACTTCTCAGGATAAGGAGGAGTTTCATTCAGAAAAACTGCAAACTCTTGTATCTTTGTGATAAACAAAACATGAGTCAAGCAGCAAATCAAAGCTACAGTTCTGCAGTTACATACAACTGACTTCAATTATGGACACTTCTATAATCGCAGAATAGGTTTATCATTGTTTATTTTGTTAAACTTAAAACAAATTTGAAGTAGAAGTGTTTGATTTATGTCACAGTTGAAACTATAGTCAGATTTCCTGACTAAATCACAGGATATTTTGTAGTGAATAAGACTACAAGACCCACTCCGATGGAAATTTTTAACATACCTGTTGAATGTCTTTTTGCATGATTGAGAACATATATAAAGAAAATGTAACGTATGGCTGAAGCCCCAAATAATGAAAAAGATTTAAAGGTTTTAATGGAATAGGTAAAGAAAGCCTTAAGCTGACAGTGAAATGGCAGAAGGGTCCTCCAGTCAGCAGATGGCAGTCTCAGAAATGAAATTGTAGGGTTTCTGTAGCTCCAAAAGGCAGAGACACAGCAAGGTCCAGTGGGAGGAGATGAGAGGCTGCAGAAGGGGGAAGACTGGTAACAGGTGATTCACAATTGGTGAGGAACATACCATCCACTGGGACTCAGAAAACAGAGGAAAAGATCTGGCAAGGAACCAGGTCCAGGGCAAGACTAACTCAGGTCAGGTCCAAAAACAGGTCAAAATTTCAGGCAATAGCACAGGAGCACAGCTGGAGGTAAGACTCATTACACTCTGGCACCAGAGACCAGTCAGAGGCACCACCACCAGTTGCATAGTGGAGCCTGAAATCAAAAGAGAGCAGAATAAATGTATGTCCAGCTCCAAACAAAAGATAATCTAGTCCAAGGGTATCCAAAGTTAGTCTTTGAGGGCCGGCCTACTGCTTGTTTTCCAGAGATCTGGCCTTATTTGCATCTGATTACCTGGATCAGGTGTGTTTGGCCAACATGGAGCTTCAATAGCAGATTGGTTGGAAAAGATGTAGGACACCGGCCCTTGAGGACTGACTTTGGACACCCCTGATCTAGTCTCTCCTTGTGCTGAAACTTCTCAGTAACAAAAACAGTGATCCCATTGGAGAAGGAGCACTCTGGAGTGGAGAGAGGAGGAATCAGTCAGATGAGGCAAACAAATCCAACAAGACAAGTTCTGTTGCCTCCAGTTGCCATACTGGAGTGCAGGCTACGCAAATACGGCAATAGTCATTTGACAGGAGATGATCTTGAATACCTGAAATACCACTACATAATGTGTGTAGGAGATCCACAGTTCGACAACTGGAACAAAATTCACACTGTTCCTTCTGAATCAGATGTTCAACAATCAGCCATTATTTCTCCTGCAGTATCTAGGAAGGACAGTTGTATTGTGTCCCCTATATCAGGGGTGTCGAACTCCAGGCCTCTGGTTTTCCCGAAACTCTGCCCTATCTGCTGCTGATTACCTGTATCAGGTGTGCTTGGCCAATAAGGAGCTTCAACGGCAGATTGGTAGGACACCGGCCCTCAAGGCCTGGAGTTTGACACCTGTGCCCTATAATATATGGTCTCCTTTGTTGACATCTCTGTCTATAAGTCTAGACTCCCCTGCAGGGGAGGCTCACCCTAAACACCCACATGGCGGACCTCATCCACTTATGGTGCCTTGCCAACAAAGGCTTCCTCAAAGTATTCTTTCCATCTCTTGGCATTGTTGAGGACAACAGCTTAATAGTAAATGGGAAATGGTCAATATTAATAAAGTGCTTCTGTACCTTCACCAAGGCCTAAAACACTTTACAGTCATTCATTCACCCACAAACTTCCCAAGGACACTTCCATGTGAAAAGGCACAGTGAGAATTAAGCCTGGAATCTTATGATTAGAGGTGACTGCTCAACCTTCGTACCACAGCTGCCCAAAACTTTTGAAGGCATTGACAGAGAACTGCTTTGCTTCCTTGGCAAACCAAATGGTTTCCCAGACTTTATTTGATGACAACTGTCCCTCTCCATGATTCCCACTAAGTTTCTCATGCATGGTGCTTGGATTGCCAAAACCTGTCAGTCTCCCCTCCTTGTACAAGTGAAGACAGTAACCACTAGTGTGCAAGACACACAGCCAAAGGCCAGATGAAGGCCAGAACTACAAAAGTGATCACTGACCCCCTGCCTTGGGTATCCCAATGCTACTTTATCTATGGACACCCTTTTGTTCTAATATGATGTTAGTTATGGATAAACAATGACTGGAAGAAAGTCATAACAAAGCAACCCTTGTTTCCAAGTGGCCATTCCTCTTGATCACGCTCTTTCGGGTATCATTGTCATTGCCCATGTGGGCATTGAAGCCTCCAAGTAGAGTCTCCAGTTGAAACAAATGTGTTTATCCATCTTAGAAACTCTACGCCTGTTTGTCCCATAAGTCAAAACCACAGTAAGAGATCTGTCCCCAATCTGGACGCACAGAAACCACTTGCCTATCTAGGCGTACCTTATCACACAGCACCTAAGCTGAGGACTTCAGGCAACCCCTTAGTAGTTCTCTGATACTTCTTACCATGGGCAACTCCAGAGTGGAGGAGAGTCCAACTTTTCAAAAGAAGTTGGGTCTCAGAGCCCTAACTGTGTGTTGTGATGAACCTCTAGACCAGAGGTGGCCAATCCTTGTCCTCAAGAGCCTCAACCCTGCCTTTTTTCCAGTTCTCTCTGACCAGTTTGCTGCTGATTAGCTGACTCAAGTGATTCCACATCCTAACTGACTGAACACACCTGATTTAGGTTGTCAGCATCAATCAATGAAAACAGACAGGGTTGAGGCTCTTGAGGACCAGGGTTGGCCACTCTTGCTAGAGATGATAGAGCTCAGCCCTCTGCACAAGCTCAAGCTCTTTCCCACTCTATGTCCCAAAGAGATCATTTCCATGGATTGGGCTGTCACACACCCTTGACACGACACAGGTTGTGAATTGTGGATCTGAAAATGCAAAATGTTTTTTTCACCTCACGTTCTTTTGGAGTATTTCATAGTTTAAAAATGGTACAGGTTAAGAAAAGCAGTTTTTGAACATGAATTTCCCCTGGCACAAGATGAGTTAACATGTATTCAGGTGAACGTTTTTCTTTTTATTGTATTTTTTTTAATAATTTGAAAGAAAATTCTCACCAAAATATAAAGGCATCACAACAAAATGTATCATAATGATATCACTCTGTCAGACATTACTCTGTTGGGTTCTTTTCATAATAAATTATTACTTGTGTAAACTGACTGGTTTTGAAGAAAATTGTAAAGTGTTTCAGCACTTGGATGATCTAGAGAGTTGCAGGAGGTCACATGTGAGTTATTGACCCAGTCAGCAGTCATGTGGGAACCAAAATTCACATGAGTCACCCTGTGAATGACTGCTGGGGACAGTTGTCTGAGCTGCTTGATGATAAGTGATATTTAGACCCTTTCCTCTGTGTGAGGGGTGATTGTTCAGAGGGCTGCTGACTCCTGAAGGTCAGAGCTGCTTCTGCTGTGTTGTGCCATGATCTCATGAAGAGTTTAGCAAGTCTTGAGAACAAACAAACTTCTGCATAAAGTCTTCCAGGTTGTTGGGAAAATTAATGAAAACCCGGTAAACATCAATCCAGGTTTCTGAATGTAAAGATGTTGGATATTTTCAAGTTATGTAACCAAATTAACTTTCTAAATTTTAAAACCCTGGAGTCATTTAAGTATTGCAATGTTTCTGCACGGGCTGGAATACAAGATGCAATTGTTGCACCAACTTTCTGAATGTCATGTGACTGAAGCGGCCAGAGGCTTTGCTGCAACCAGACACAAGAGGCTGGCCCTGTCTTGTCTAACTCTCTCCAGCGGGAGAAGATCTTTGTTTTTTCTGGCAGGTGCCCGGGGGTTCTTATGGTTTGAAATACAGCCAATTGTTTCACTTTTATTATTGGCTGTATGGATCCAAACTGGAGAAACTCAGTGAACTCCAAATTCCTCTCAGTAGGAGAAGATTTTTTTTGTATTTTTTAAAGGAAAATCTTGTAGACGTTTATTTTACACGGACAACTTAGTGATACTTTGGAGCTTTGAGATCCCATTCACTTTTAAACTTGTTCTCCTGCTAAGCATTCCTGCTGCACGCCCGTTCACACCCTATCATTCAAACACGACAAGTGCTAGGCCGTTCACAAAATCTAGAGCATTTACACTACACCAAGAGAAACCACATGCATTCCAGGCTGACGGCGTATTGTAGAATTTAGTCATAAACTCTGCGGGAGTCCTATTCACTTCTGTAGCTTCTGCAGTGAACGTTTAACATTTCACAGCTGTAATTTTTTCCCATAAATGTTTCAGGCTTGATGCTAGGGTAATAAAAATCTAACTAAAGTATATCATGCAGCTATTTTAGGTTTTAAAAATGACATTTATAGTTATCACTTGGAGAGGCTCTTCCACCAATTACGTCTCATTCAGCTTGAAATAAAGAAAGAAGTGTTGTGGGGTTGTACAATAAATAACATGTTTATTTTATTATGTTTATTTGTTTGGACAAGATACATATTTGAGGTGAAACGTTTACAAGAAAATGAAAATGAATCAATTATCTCAATAATTATTCAAGTTTGCCATCCTTTGTAAATCGACTTGTTTATTTGTGGATCTAAACAAAGTCTTTCAGTTTTGAATGCAAATACTGTAAATATGTCTGCATTTAAAAATAGAAATAGATCACTGAAGCATTTACTGAAGCTATGTGGAAACCAAAAGTGACTGAGAGTAGAGAAAGTAAAATGAAGGACCTCCCCTGCAGAGATACAGGTTTCATTTTAAAAAAAGGGAAAAGGAAAGGTGGGTGGGGGTTGTCTTTAAAATCTGGAACAAGCGCGTAAGTGCGCACGTGCTCTTTTACTTGGTGGACACGTGCAGAAATGTTAACTTGACCCCCTCCGTTCAAATCAGTTTTCTTTTCTTTTACATTACAAACTGAAGGAAAGTGTGGGCAACAGAAGAGATTCCGATTCTGAAGCCAGTGACTTCAAGCTCACTGAATCGAGCGCGTGTCGACTTGGAAGGGGAGGGGAAGGGGGTACCAAGTGATACGTTTAATGGCAGTGGGAATTTTAGATGTCAGGTAAAAACTTAGGTTCTCAGCTCCAACAATTAAAAAGTTTATAGAAAACTTTTGCACAATATGTATTATCAATTTTAATTTCCTCGCGATTTAATTGCCATTTATTCTACTTGTGAACAGACGATTTTTTTAAAATTACATACATAGTCAAGTAAAAACATATAATACAAAAGTTCATTTTTTTTTCCATAAAGTTGCGAAAATACACAACACATAATTTTATTTCGATTCAAAATATAATGTTTTTTTAATTAACAGAAACTTTTAAGGTTCAACGTGATAACAAATTTTCAATTCATGTGTTTTTTTTTAAGATTTTCAAATATACATTGTAGATACTAGAATTTAAATGAATTATTATTTAAAATGTATTGACTTAATTCCCGTACACACATTAAACAACTCTCATTTGGAGAAATTGTTTGCGAAAAACCTGAGAAAAGAACACAAATAAGCAGTGCAAGTCTCTTTAATAGGAAGTTCTCTTTAAAAACAGAGACATACATAGATCTCAGAAACTGGATGCATCAGAATAGAGCAGAGCAGGGAGCTTGTGGTTTGCTTCAACATCACATCTATAAGCTTTTTAAACTGCATTTTTTTGGTCTGCTCCTGATTTACAAAAATTTAAATGAAGAAATACTCAGAAATTAAACTTTGAGATTAATTTTCTCTAAATGTGTCTTCAGAGTTGTGGAAGCTCCAGAGGAGTAAAGTTGATGAGTCACACAATGATAATATAGGAAGGTGCAGTGGAAGCTAGATTGAGGTCAGAAGTAAACATTTGTAAATCCTAACAGTGCTGTGGATTGGTGACAGTTCTCAGGGTGTGTATAAATGTCCCATCGTACATGTGTTGTACCGAGTAAATCGACTGAAAGGGAATGAAATGTTATGGCTATAACTTCTGTTCTCTGAAGGACAGACATGAGGTACAGCACATTTTTTTTCTCCACTATGTTGTGAACTGAGTGAGGATGGCGCAGACAGCCCCGCCTGTCAACCCGTGTCATCTGCCTTAAAGCCGTGAGTGTCTTCACCCATATATGTGAGATCGTGATATCCCATAGCACGCATTGTGCTTTGTTCCTCTCCTTCATAGAATAGAAGTCAAAGATATTGTTATGAACTGCAGCAGATTGTCTTAATCATATTTTCATGCCTAAATGCATTGAGCTGCTCTCCTGTTATTGGGTGATTAGAAATTTGCATTAATGAGCAGCTGAACAGGTGAACCTAATAAAGTGACTAATGAGTGTAGACCACAAAGCATTGTACTTTAACACATTTTAATGTATTAGAATTCATTTTTTTTTATAAACCATCCAAGTATTTATCATCAGAACACAATGGATTCATACTCAGTGGCTTTGTGGTAGTGTCTGTCCTGAGACTGGAAAATTGTGAGTACAAATCCAGGTTGAGTCATACCAAAGACTATTAAAAATAGGATCCACAGCAATTAAGGGGTTGAATTGGAGGGCTAAACTAATAAACTGTTCCTGAGTGCGGCTGTGTCTGCAGCTCACTGCTCCCCCTCCAGGGAATGGATCAAATGCATAAAACAAATTTCACTCGCTAACATGGGTGAACATTATTTTTAATTGTGCTCATACTTACTACATTTTTTTTGTTTTGGGAAATCTGTGATATCATTTTTGATGTTTTAGAAAAATGTGAGCATGTGTCTGATTTGCCGGAGAGTCCGGCACTATAGGGAAATTGGCCATAGCCATAAAAAAGAATAAAGCTTATAAAAAAGAAAATTAAATACGTCATTCTTTGACTGACATTTAATTTTGTCCAATGGGAGATTGACCCCTTAGTAAAATTATTTTCTAAACATAGAAAATTACAAAAAATAAAAATAGTAATTTAAATTAAACTTTATTTATATAGAACTTTTATGGCTAAAAGTATCTCAAAATGCTTTACATAATAAAATAAATGAAATAAAAACCCAACACACCTGCACGTCCCACAAAAACAACTAGATGAAGCCAATTTTTCAAACAACTTGATTTTTTTTTTTTTTTTTTTTTGGTACAAAAAACGAGCAACACCTGAAGGCACCATCACGTTCTGAGTTCCAATGCGCGCCCCCTGCGTTTGCGTGGCTACTCCCCCTTCGAGCGTACGTGCTCGCGCCACTCTATCGCGTGGTGGGGATCATCCATATTGCTGCGAGTCCTGGAGATAAGGTTTAATCCTGAGCGGTTGTTTCTTTGTTTTTATATGTTTTAACTCGGCGCCGACTCCTCCGCGGCTTAAGCACGAGCTCTTGCGGTCCGGGAGCCACAGAGGAGCGGTAGAGCCCGCGGTTCGACTCGACATTTTCCCCGAACTGAAGCCACATTAGGGCCGGTGGGGGGGAGGACTAGTAATCCTGAAGGGGGGAAGAAAGACGGTGGTGGGAAATGGCCACTCAGGTGGAGACTCTCCTGCCCGGCAACCCGCTTGCCAAAGCCGAGGGGCACGGTAAAGTGATGCGCAGTGAGCCGGAGAAGGAGGCGACGAAGCGGCCGGCGGCGGCTGTCACCGGCGACAGCAGCCCCGGGCAGGGAGGGACCACCGGCGCCGGGGAGCAGACCTCCAGACAGGCGACAGAGCAGAGCAAAGGCGGCGGTGACAGCGAGGAGCAAGCGGGGGAGGACGGGGGCAAAGAAAGCGACAAGAAGGAGTTCACGGAGGCTCCTCCGCCCAAGGTGAACCCGTGGACCCGGAAAGTGACGGCGGTGACGGTGGTCAGCGTGAACGGACAGGCAGGTTCGTACCCCCCCTCCATGCTGATCAAGCGGCTGTCAGAGCTGTTGGTGTGTGTGTGCTCAGGTGTGGTCACACCCTGACAATCTGCAGGGGGTTTAAGTCACTCAGGAAAACTAAAATAAAAAAAATAGACAAACTTTAACAAAATCATTTAAACATCTTTATGTTTGAGCTCTGTCAAACTATTTTGTGTTTAAAAAATACCCCTTTTAGGTTGATCTTTTAAATGCCCCCCAGGCAATTGCATGCTCCAAGTTTGGTGCAAACTTCCCCCACTTTTTCTTTTTCCTCTAGATTTTATGTGGAGTTTGATCAGGTTGCAGTTGAAGTTGCTTCATCACCTCTCATGCTGCTCACACACTCCCTCTTGCTTACCAAATATTTAAACCCCTAATTTAATTCTGTTTACCTTCTACTTTGGGGGGGCCTTTTAGCTCAAAGATGCTGCTTACAGCCACGTCAGACATGAAGAGACACCCGCCCATGTCACACATTGCATCAGTTCGTTAAAAAAAAGAAGCAAACTCGACCCTGGCCGGTTGGTTAGCAGCTTAACCAGCTAACAAAGCAGACTGAGTCCCCTTTGGCCTAGTCAGACGCGAAGCCCTTTAGCTAGTTTAGCTTAAAAGCGACCACGTTGTTTTGCAGCCCCAACAACACGCCAGCTTCTTACTACTTCTGGCATGACTTCAAATCGCCATCTAACGCGAAACATCTGCTCGTTTAATCGCTAAAAATGAGCAGATTTGTTATGAGACATCACGTGTTCACTCCACGTGTTCCCCGAGAGAGAGGCATGGCTGCTGCTAGCTTAGCTAGCTAGCTGGCGACCGGAGCCGCCGGTCCGCAGCGGGTTCTGAATCTGGGACCTTTTTGGCGTGGTCCAGCGTGGAACTGTGCGGGTGTTTGTCGGTCATCCAGCCGGTTGTCATGCGTTGTGTTTGTTGTCAAAGCAAATTCTGCCACTAGTTGTGCGTTCACCTTGCTAGCTAACATTAGCATGTAAGCTAGCACGCTTTTGCAGGGCATTCTACTACAATCTTAGCATTTTTTTTAATTAATTTAAAAGTATATTTCTTCTTTTTATATTCAGGTGGGTGATCAAGCTTAATCCAAACGTGTTATTTATGCGCTGTCTGTTCCAGAAGAGGTCTTTTTGTTTGTAACTGAGCTGTCAGTTGTCTGGACTACCTCATTTGTGCCAGCAGGACTTGTGGCAGTGACAAAAACGTGTTTTTCCAGACTTTGTAGTCCAGTTTGGGCTCAGGATTGGGTTGAAACAGCTCCAGAAGCTGTCACATTTAGTAGTGGAACTCAACAGGGAGTCGATGACTGAAGCAGCCACAGCAACAGGCCTGTTGTGTGGTGCATTCAAAGACAAAAGTTATTTAAATTAAGATTTTGTTTTAACGTTTGTGCTTCCATCTAACAAAGACCAGTTCTGCTTTTACAAAATTAGTGCGAGAGCTTAAATATATTTTAGAAAAAATAGATGTTATGGTTTATAGTTTTTTTTTGCCTCTTGTTGAAAGATCTTTATAATCCCACTCCGATCATCTTTTGATTTTAGAAGCGTTCACATTATTCTGTTAAAGCAGTTTCTGAAGCATAGATCATTAGAAGTTTGCTTCTGAGTTGTCTCTTGGGGTGGAGTAAGCCTGTAGCCACTTCCCATCATCCACCTGTTTACACTCGCTATCTTACAGCCCTCACGATCACAACCTAACGTGCAAGAGGTACATGAATCTAATCGATCGTCTACATCAGAAAGGAGCGGAGCAGGGAGCTTATAGTCATTGCTTTTATATCACAGCTACACACTTTGAAGAGCATTTTTATCATCTCCTCCTGACATGCAATGATTTAAATAAAGAAATACTCAGAAATGTCCTCCATCATCAAAAAATGTCCCCAAAACACATTGGAGTGAGTCTTTAAAAAGCCATTTGTTGCCTTGTCTGAAAAGGCCAATTTGGCATGAAACAATCGTCTCTTCCATTGATTCTTATTCGGTGAAATAGATGATTGACGTTTGAAGAGACTATTAAGTGAACCGTAGACTCAGCAGTGTAATCTGTGCTTTTTCCTCTAGTTTGGCAGCTCGGTTGCGTTGGTCACACTGGCACAAACATCTCATCCCAACAGGTGTTCAGTGTTGTGATTCGGACCGCTGGCGGGTCATCCCATCATCTCCACACACACAAATTCTGGAGTTAGTCTCTTATAAATTTTCTCTCCAAGAGACAAACGTCGTCTCTGAGGATAAAGTTTATTTGTGGACTGTGGAGATTCAGGATCGTCTGTGGTTGCAGAATCTTATCTGGATATCTCTGCATTAAGGCTGCATCCACTAATGCCATGTCAGGTCTCGTTTTTCCAGTAAGGGAGGGGTCGACCCCTTTCACGCTGCCTCCACCCAAAGATGTTGCTCTGTTGGTGTAGCATTCATCAATGCTCTTCACATTCACGATATAAATATATATTTATTCAACTTCTGTTGGTATCAGAGCTGCCCAACGTGGTCCTCAAGATCTCCCTCCCTTTCTTTTGTCTCCATACACTTTTGCTGCTGATTACCTGGATCAGGTGTGTTAAGTCAACCAGAAAAGCATGAGTCAGCGAATAAGTAGAGAATAGTGTAGGGCAGCTGTGATGCAGGCAGGGTGGTAGAACCAGAACCAGCCTTTAGCGGCTGTGCTGCACATGTTCAGGCTCCACTGCAGCCCTTTAAACCTGGAAACTGACCAGGAGGAGAACCTGCAGCCATGTTGTCCTGTACGTCTGTAGAGGACAACAAACAAACAACAACAAAAACACTGTGGTTGTACTGTCAATCTGCCTATTTTTTATTTATAAAAACTAGTAAAATCTTAGAAATACATGTTGTTTGCACCTCTATTCAGAAGGAAAATGCATTTTTTTTTGCCAAGAAGCATTGCAGAAAAGGAATAATCTACTGAACACAATCTTCTTCATCTTTTTTGCCACATTAAGCGATAAATTTAACTCTTGTTAGATTGCGAGTCATCAAACGTTGGTGTCAGAAGATTTCTGTCCAATATTCTTGTTTTTGTCGCTTTTTGTTGGAGTGAAGTTGGCAGAAATCTTTGCTCTAATCCAGGAGATATCTATGGCAGGAATGTCAGAGGAGATGAAGAAGTTAGATTTATGTTTGATATAAAGAAGTAGTGAAAGATACAGAATGCCTTAATCTACCATCATGTTGTCATTTTTTTTTGCGTCATCAACAGAATTTTTTTCATTTTTACATTAAACATCATTAAACCTGACGGATTCATGTTTTGTGGAGCAGGCAAGTGGATTCATGTCAAATCACTAAAGGATTGAAATCAGCCCGTGTGCATCAGTAAATGAAAATTGTGGTTTTTAGCATGATTTTTCCAGGACGTGTTAGGAAAATCAAGCTTAAAAATGCATTTCTGAGTATTTCTTTATTTAAATTGTTGAGAATTAGACAAAAAAATACCAAATGCTCCCTGCTCAGAGTTCTCAGCAGCATGGAGGGGAAGAGGGGCGGGCTTGCTCTTCACCAACAGCCCTGCCCAGAACTCGGAGGCTAATTTCAAATGGACTCCTGCCGCTCTGCAGAAACTTCAAAATGGATCTAAAGATGGTTGACGTGGCCAAACTTGACCCACTGTTTTGGTTCGTTATGTAGTGAAGACCGTCAATGATCACATGACAGGCCTGCCTGTTTTAATCAGAACAGTCATGATGCTGGAAGATTTCAAAAGGGCTTAAATTAAATGATCTACTGTCAGTGTTTACAAATACTTCTAAGACTTTAGCTTCATTTTATGTTAGTATGTTTTATACCAGTGTTAATACCTGTCCTAAATAATAAACCGTTACTGAAAATATTATAAATCAGTGGTTCCCAACTACAGTCCAGTTATGGCCCTTAGGTTTAGTTGCCAGACGCACAGAAGAACTAAATACAAATATTTAATAATTAAGAAAAAAATGACTGAATACATCAGTTTGTGTTTGGACATGCCAACGGATCTCAGTCAGAGTAAATGACAGCATCAGTGCAGCTGGTTTTAATTATTTAACTTAAAACAAAAATACATATATGTAAGGAACGTGTGTCGAGTCTTGTTGGAATTTTAAGCTTAAAGGATTTAAGTGTTTTGCTCCTGAAAACTGAATTTCTTTTACTTTGAAATGTACACTGAAGGGATTTTTAGCTGCCAGTTCACGGAGTTTGACGTTACTCTCTGATCAAGCAAACAGTGATAAGCCTTTTTTCCAGTAAGTTTGAGTGAGGGGGTGTAAATGCCGATTGCTTAAACTCTTAATATGTAACTACATGTCAGATGAGATGTCAGGAGGGAGACTGCGTCTGTTCTCGGTGCTCACAGAAACCATTAGAGGAGGTATGGATGACTATGAACTGCTATTGTTCCTGATCCTGGTGTTTGGCAGACCACTGTACCACAGATTTCACACCAGCATCGCTAAAGCTGCTCTGAGATAAACCTCTGACATTCAGCCGGCTCTTCTTTTGCTTCTCGGTTTTAATATTTTTCGGCTTGCTGGTGATCAGGTCGGTCTAAAAGGTGTTTAGAGGCCGACTTTCGGGGTTTCTTTGAGGGAAATGAAACTCTTCAGCAGCTCACAAAGATGTAACCGAGCTAACTGCGTTACCGGCGCCTGAAGGGAATTCCAAGCAGAAAGCGGCTGCTTTGGTTGCGTTGCTACAGCAGCTTCTGATGTACAGGCAAAAATGTGCTCACTCTAAACAAATGGTCAATCTGTTTCAGTAATATCGGTCCATTTGACGCTTTTTAAATTAGGTTTAGAGGTTCTGTTGCCATAGAGACAGATTCTGCCTCCTTCCAGTGAGGTGTGTGGATTTAGACCTGTAAGGGGTTTGAACATCCTTCATGGTAGAATAGACTACAACAGTTGAGAGGAGCTGTCACTAATCCTCATAAAGACTTTGTATTGTTCATTAAATCCAGTTTCAATTTGTCAACAGTCTTGGAACTGTTTCAGAAATGAGTAAAGACTGTTCACTCGTGTTTTTGTGAGACATTTCTGATGAAGATGAGAATGAAGTTGAATATCGGTGGTCCTGGTCATTAAGTGGTCCACCTTTTCCTGCACCAACTTGATTTAAAGGATTGTTCTTATCCGGTTTGTGGAAATTCTGTTGTTTTGGATGAATCGTGGTGAGCAGACGGATACCAGGATAGACGAACGCGAGACCTGAACTTCACATCCAGGTCTGCAACCCCGCTGACCTCAGGGAGACCTGAAGGCTGCTCCACAAAGACGCTGTTTGTCAGCAGATTATTTGATTATTTCTTTAAATGGTTTGGTTTAAATTAAATTGTTGTGAAAATCTTCTGGAACACCCATGTGTCCATCAGATCCTTCAGAAACCAGCAAAGATGGTAAAAGAAAAGTTTTTTTTTAGTTGCTTGCTCACCAAGCTTTTCTAAAAATGACAGAGGTGAAAAGTATAAAATTACATTTAATCACAAAACTAAATAAGTATCTTAATTTCAGTACTTTACATTTTTAAATGTTTATGAATCCCTATTTGTATCTCTGTAAAAATGTAGTGTAATGTTACATTAAAGTTATGTCTCATGACCAAATACGTTTTTCATAGCAGTGATGGAGATCGGGATGTTTTCATTCTTTGTAATTTACGTAATTAGAAGTGTGATCTTCACCAAAACAAAGATTGTATCTACAAATAGATGCTCCACTCTGTCATAAATGTTTGTTACACTGATTGTTTGGAAAGCTGAGAAGCAGGTTGTTGATCATGTTTATTCAGAAGGAGTGAACACTCGAAATAGATCATCTTAGAGTTCTAGCAGAACACAAATAGTAACTGAACTGCAAACTCAGACAGTTCAATTTAAAATTGTATTTGGGTCAGTCTAGTCTGTTTTTGCATAACATTTTGAACTAAAGTGAATTTTGTTGAATTTAGAAGGAAACTAAGCAGTTGTTGTTGTTGTTAAAATCTCACTTTTGTTTGGTTGAACTCTTTTAGTATTTAACAAGTAATCCAAAAAATGATTTGATTTATTTCTCAAATTTACTCATTATTATTTTAAATAATTTATTTGTGTGATTGGGGTATAAAATAACTTTTTGAAGAAGTCTGGTGTTTTTTTTTTGGAGCTAAATCCTTATTTTCTGCTCATTCATAAAATCTTTAAAAATGTATAAAGGTGACTAACACGGGTTTTTCTTTAATTTATCAAAGGTGACACTTTCATTCGTAAAATATTAAATGATTTACTGTACTTTAAAAAATCCCAAAACTTGTTTAAAAATCCTGACATTTATTTACATAAAGTTGACGGATTTCATGAGTCAAATTAGTTATTTTAAAACCAGCCTTAGTGTAAAGTTTACTAAATATTTTTATAAAAATTTGCTAAAATGGAAATCTTTTTGATCCTTTTTTGACAATAAGGAGCCATTTTTTACTCCTTAAAATCTCTTGTGCAGTCAATTTGTTGGATAATATATTTGTTTTGAGACACAAGATCAATATTTTATTTCTGTTGAAGTTTTTATCCTTCATCTGGAGTCATTTTTAACCCTCAAGTTTGGGCATTACATAAAAAAATCTGTCATTATTGTAAAGGATTTGCACAATCATCAGTGGATTTGTTTCAAATAATGAAATCTTGTCTTCGTGTTTGTTTTTTCCATGTGGGTGTAGATTGGAGGACCTTCAGGGTGTGGCGTGTTGAAGGTACTCGGCCATCTCACAGCAGTTTTCTCTGCAGTTCAGAGAAATAGGAGTGACTCCTCTCACGTCTCACATTTGTCCCAGACTGTGGATTTTATCTTGTTGCTCCTTCAGCCATGCTTAAGAGCTGAGTGTGTTTTTGTAGGCGTCGCTTTATAAACCCAGCAGAGATCGTGTTGTTTGAACCATGAGTGGGATGCAAACATATTGCAGAAACATTCATCAGGAAAAAGCCGGAATGATCCTGCCGTCTCACCTCCTCTGCTCTGACGGGGGTCCGTACCAGCACTTTTCTGCTTAAGAGAAAAGGGTCAGGTGTCAAGGTTTCAGAAGTGTCTCCATCCCTGCTCTTCTGCCAACATGCTGCACTCACCGTCAGCTGTTGGCATGTCTTCAGTAACTCTTTTTATCAGTCTGGATGTTGTGTCTGGACCTGGTGATAGTGGAGCGACCCTTGGTGGGGATTCGGGTGGGGACCGTTTGTCTAATGTGGCCAGTCTGCTGTTCTCCTCCTGAGACTCTCAAGTTAAACTGGGTTCAGTTTGGAGGGAGAAACAATATATTTGGAAAATGAGCTTTAAATAGCTGCAGAAATTGACTTGACGTCTTCTGGTTTGATCTCAATTCTCTTTTCTTACCGTTTCTTATGTTGGAAACATT
>NC_050525.1:23857998-23877820 GCF_002922805.2 Oryzias melastigma | reverse complement strand
AATATATTTGGAAAATGAGTTTTGAATAGTTGCAGAAATTGACTTGACGTCTTCTGGTTTGATCTCAATTCTCTTTACTTACGGTTTCTTATGTTGGAAATATTCTTCTCTTGAATTTTCAATTAAAAGTGTTTTTAATTAACAAATATTTCATAAAAAGGGTGGTTGGGGGGGTGCACGTGGTGATGAGAACTGTATTTGTGGTCCGAGATATGAAACTTCTTTCCTTCATAAAGTCGCTTTGTTTTTCTATGTTTCAAGGATCTCAATTGTAATTTAACCACAGGGTGAAATGGAGTTTGTAACTCTGTTCCCCGGCCAGCAAATTTCAGATCTAACAGAGATATCAATTAAGGCTGTCAACGATTAGTCGACTACGTTCACGCTGATTTGATATTATTTTTTTTTGGTAGTTTTAAATGATTATAATAACCACCAGCTACAAAGTCATTGGGATTGTAAAGCTCAACAGGAACTTTTGGATGTGGTATAGCCTTTTTCTCAACCACAGAAGAAGAAGACGGATACAGATTTCATGCTGCGTTCACACCAGACCAGCACAGGGAAACCATTTTTCTATTTTGTATATTTGGAAAATGGAGCGGTTGGAATAAATTCCCACCCCCAGTCTTATGGTATTTTATACACATATAATAGTTATCCACAAAAGCACAAAATAATTGAAGAAAAAACATTTTTGAGAATCCTTGTAACACTGTATGTCATTAACAATCTCATTATTTCACTAATACATTTTACAGTATGTGATCTATATCAGATTAGTATAAATATATTCAAATGATAAAGTAGATTATTCATGTATTTCTAAACAAATGGGTACATTAAAAATTTAATTAATTTGAAGAATCGAAAAAAATCGGAATTGAACGGATTCAGGCTCTAGTGAATCGAGTCATTTCTGGAAATTATCTGATACCAGCCCTATTTTTGATGCTTTCTTTTCTGGCTCTTTTGCTCAATAGCCGACAACAACCAAATGTAGAATAATAATCTTCTATTATAATTGTACGCGTTTGCCTAAAAAGAAGAGAGTAGAGTGATATACAGGGATATTGAGGTCAATTATTCCCCCTCAGTTTGTGTGTCTTGGACAGGAGTTGGTTCTGAGCTCTGGTGCTGATAGAAACCAAACATCAGATGTTTTTTTTGTTGTTGTTCTGGGAGTCATCAAGTTCATGTACTAAGCTCTGTTCCATTGTTCTCACAGGGATGAATAGTTGTGGTCCAGGCTGGTGCAACCAAATAAGATCAGAGCCAAAAAGTTTAAAGATAGACCTGATGTTTCATAGGTCAGCACAAGTATCTGCTCAGCGACTCTTCTAACCAGCTTTCAGGAGTGGATGTCCCGGGGTTTGAGTGCAGCTAACCAGTTCAGCATCAGCCCTGCTGGTATCGGGTAACAGTTGAGATCAGGTTAGATTCCACTTGTTATTTGACCTGTGTGTGGTTAATGAGCTGGTAATGCGTCTGGCATACTCATGGGGGGAATGCTTTCTGAGCTTTTCACCCCTCGCGAGGTGATGTCACCACGCGATCATGTGACAGCCAGCCGGGGTGTTTGACGTGTGTGTGAGGAAGCAGGCGGGCGCTCGGCCGTTTCCTCCATATTTGGTGGTTGCAGAAAGGCTTCCCTCTGCTGTCGTCATGCATGCATGCAGGGAGGACCACCGGCTGGCTGCAGATAACCGGCTTCCCTCTGATTGAACAGGTTCAGCAGGTCTATGCTGGATCATTCAGGCCCTTCACAGATCTGACCGTCTGCCATTATTTTCCATTGTTTTAAAGATTTTGTGCTGCATTTCATCACACTTCCCACAAGAGCACAGGAAAAGCCGCAGACTGACACTTGCTTCAATTATCTAAATCTGGCCTCCGTTATTATACAGCGCGTGTGGGTCTGGGGGTGGGGGGTGTCGCAATCCACACAACAACAAAAGTCCCCACATCTGCTGACGATTGGGTCGGTTTTTCAGCCCCATGAGTGGATCTGTCGCCGCAGAGCAACGTGGCACGCCGTTTATTTATAGGCTTCTCCAGTGATGCACTGTGGGATTGGGAGCAGGTGGCTTCTGCAGCACCCATGAGAATTTCTGCCGTCCCCCCATGAGGTGTGGAAAAAAATCATAATGGTTTTCAAAATAAGATTAGAAAAAGTCCTTTTAGATTATTATCAAGGAGTTTCCGTTATTTGCAGCTGCTGGTTTATTCTAATAAGTCTTTTTTTAATTTGTAATTAAGGTAGGATACTGGAACACACGCTAAAGGAGACAGTCAAAAAAGGCAATTCCATAAAACTCCAATTAATTTTTTAAAGCTATGAAATAAAGTTAGAAACACAAATGCTCGCTCAAAGGAATTGTATCTTTACCTCAAACATCAGAGAGTAATTGTCAATATAAAATTTAAATGTCTAGTTACATAATTCCAACAAATGCATTCATTTTTGATGATTTGCTACTTTAAATTCTTAATTTTCTTCACAAAAGCCTCAATTTACCCTTAAAAAATGTCTGGAATGGAAGCAGAATAACACGATATATTTACTACTGTGGTTGTTTTTCGTACATTAATGCAACTCACTATCATATTTTCACAAGATCTTGATAGTCGACTGTGGGAGCAAGACCATATGAAACCTTTCTCTGTTGATAAATCCAGAAAACAGCTGTCCGTACTTACAGTTCTGGACTAACGTTTTTCAATGCCCGATTATCAGTTATTTTTTCAGGTCAAGGTTGTAAAATAATTCTTGAACATCGAGAGGCGTACAAAATAAGTTGCGTGAAACTGAAAAAGTGCATTTAGAATTTGATTCACGATTTAAAGATTTTTATGTGGGATAGTTGTTGATCAAGGCCTTCCTACAGGTCTAACAACTTTTCTGTATCATAGTCGACCTTTGTTATACGTAAAATAACTCGTGATAGGTGAAACCGGCGACGTTTAAGGTAAAATTTCTCATCACACACTAGACAATAAAACGCAAATTCATTGAGATATTGTGCCTATATCGCAAACAACAGAATAAATTACAATAAATAGTTACCTTAAATGTTTACACACATGCTAAAACAAAGTTATTACAGCACTCCATCCATTTCACCTGCTTGATGCACACCTTTTATGTTGGATTCCTCCTATGTAGACATTGGATGGAGTATAATTCAAGTTTTAACTTTTTTTTTTTAAATAAAACTGTTGCAGTAAAATTGAAATGTTTTTTTTTTTTTTTTTCATGTATCGCAAGTCTTATTGTCATCACGAGTGATCACCAATATTGCACATTGCAAGTTTACCTCATATCGTGCAGCACTGCTTGATACTCTATTTTCTAAAAGACATGAATATTTTCACACTTTTCTCATTCTAAATTTTCAAAGTTAAACCTTCGTAGAAAAATGAGTCCAGTATTATCGAATGATAGCAAAACCTGCTCACACAATCTATGCAAATGTTGCAAGCTGAGTGCATTCTGTGCAGGAGACACAGCATGGAAGAAAATTATTGAAAAGGTCAACAGCCAATTAGGATGCAAAACGTGCGTTAAAAAACATGCAAAAATAGATGGAACAAAATCTTAGAAACATTGAGACTGCAATAGGGGAATAGCGATAAAGAGAGAGAACGCCGTATTTCTCTGTCTGCACAGAAGTACAGAAACACTGTGGTGCTAAACTATTCTTGAGCTTCTTTTGAACAGTTTTGTGTAGCTAAAAGTTTTGTCGTTTGAAAAATGGACAATGGAAGAGAGTAGGAAAAGCACATCAGTTGAAGAAAATCTGATTTACACATATTAATTATAATAGTTGCTTGTGGTGCGGTGAACAAAATGGTCATCTATAGAGGGATGAGCTCATTTGTCTTTAAGAGACTGCGCCCTAACAAGCATCTCCTGTAACCGTTGTCCAGGCAGGGATGATTAAAAGCAATGTGAAAACAAATTTAAACCAATTAAAAGTGGCATTTTATCTGCAAACTAAGTCATTAGAACTTGAGCTTTGAGTTTGTCAAAATGTTTTGCATGAAATATAAAAATCTGATGTTAAGACAAAAGTCATGAATAAGCTGGAACTTCACCATGATCCACGATCAATATTAAAACATGACCTTAAGTTTGTTTTACAGAGCCAGCAGTTGCATTTAAAATGGAAATGCTTTAAATTGAAAGACAAACATGCAAATTTGACATCTTACGACACCAAGATAATATTTTATGGCATTTTTTTCCCTTGTTCCAGTTTCCATTGTTCTATATTGTTTCTATTATTCCAATGTACAGTTATGCAAAGTGTCACAAAAAAAGTTGATATTCTGAGACAGATTTGAATATCTGCTATGAAGATATTGATAAAAAGGTCATGACACAATGAATATTTGCATTTAAGCTCAGTCAGCTGACAGTGCAAACCAAAGAAAAGTTGACAGACTTTTGTTCTGTTCCTCACACAGCTCTGCATTTGAAATGTGAGATTCTCAAACATGGAACGAACTGTTGAAAGTCCTGCTTTAATCCAGGAATGATACCTCTCAAGACAGTTTTTCCTAAA
This sequence comes from Oryzias melastigma, assembly GCF_002922805.2. Classification (NCBI taxonomy): domain Eukaryota; kingdom Metazoa; phylum Chordata; class Actinopteri; order Beloniformes; family Adrianichthyidae; genus Oryzias; species Oryzias melastigma. Next base: position 23,873,252 of record NC_050525.1, on the reverse strand, counting down.
GTTTGGGTCTTTGGAGATCCTAACTGAGCTTCAGGAACCCTGTTGCATGAATGCATTGCCCCTCTGTTCCACCCCCATGCATTCAAACAAAACAGCAAGGTGGAATAAAGGAGCTGCAGGAGCAGAGCCAGCCAGTAAGTTAGGCTTATGGTTAATGTGACCTGGCAGGGGTTGGTTGTGGTTTATGTTAATGGAAACCTCTGGCCTTCTGGAGTGCACACAGCAGGCTGCAGCTGCCCAACAGAGCTGTGAGGAAACATGGAGTGAACAATCACTGAAAAGAGGTAAAGAAATGAAAGAGACTGGAGATAAGCGGAGAGTGACCAAGCATTTCAGTGTGAGGAGTCTGCACCGGCGGCTAAACTCAGCTGACGATTGGAGAACAGCACGTTATGCTGGAGGTTTCTAGGTTTTGACATGTGATCTAGGCTGAGTTTGCCCTCTGAATCCGTTAAACCTTTTTTCAGAGTTCATTTGCCACAATTAATACAGCAGCCTCTTATCCAGACTCTGGCAAGAAGCAAAAAAGAAAATAAACAGTTTGTTATTGTTAAGCTAAACGGCAACGTTTTGGACCTTTTATGACCCGTTAAGTACGCAAAAGATTTTTTGAGGATCAAATAGTTTTTTACTTCAACTGCTTTCTTGTTTTACTTTGTTCTGATTAGCTTGTTGGTTTAAAAAAAAAGTGAAATTTCTCTAATTTTTTACTGAGTTTGATAGACAAAAAAGATATTTTAAAAAATTCAATATTAACAAAAATATAAAATATATATATATATTTTTTCCTAGTGTCTTAAACATTTTGTTTAAAAAAATGCTAAATTTGCTGCAAGCATTTCTTTTTAGAGCTGGGTTGATAAAAACGATTAATCCTTTTGAATCAATTTAAGTTTAACATATCAAAAATCGATTCATAAAAATATAAATCGATTTAACCTTAACATATATTGCTAACTAAATGAACATCTTTATAAACTCACAGGTATGAAGTTTCCAAACTCTTTTAGTGAAACATTTTGACCACTTGTGGTCTAAAGCACAGCTTTTTGCTCATACTTTGCTTATTCTTCTTGAAAAAAGTGTACTGCTATAGCGCGAGCTCCACCTAGTGGCCAAACTAAACTGGGCTCCAGGAGAAGCAGAACAATGTTAATGATCTGAACATTTTTGTTAGAGCTTCTCCTTTTGAGTGACCATATAACACTGTATGCTATTAACAATATTCAAAACATATAGTGGATTATTATTATTATTATTAAATGTGTAAACCGTATAAAGTTAAAATTGAATCGAATCAAATTGAATTGAGGGAATCGTAAAAAAAAAAAAAAATCGGACTCGATCCAGGTTCTCGTAAATCGAATCGATTCTGGAAATTATTGATACCCAGCCCCCTTTCTTTCTTCAAATGTATTTGTGTTGCTCACCTCTTTGATAGTATCTCAGCTCATTTGTCACAAATACCTTTTATGATCCACATTCTGTGTGATTTTATATGAAAATGGTGTCTAGTTTGTCTTAGCTTGCCTTTGTTTCTAAAAAATAGTTGTTGTTGCTCAGTGAGATGCTAGCCTCTAGTGTTTACCTGATGCCGCGTTTACAGTGGAACCGTGTGGTGCGTTCAAGAACATGCTTCACACTGTTTCGTGAACATATATCCATTGTTACAGGGCGGTTGCCCTGACTCTTCAGGCATGTTGTGGGCACGGGTTTGTTGTGGGACCCGAAGGAACCTTCTGATCTCCTCTGCTACCCAGTCAATACGGAGGATCCCTGTGGACAGCTGGTAAACACAGACGAGCTTGTGGTGGGGGATTTAAAGCACACAGCTCAGCTGATCAGAAGAGCTCCACAAACCTGCCGTTTGTCATCAAACAACACCAGATTGTCCACTTTCTGCACTGAGTGGCGAACTATAAGATCTAATTTCCACTTCAGGAACCGGTCTAGTTCAGTTCTGAAGGATTTTTATTACCTACCAGTTCCTTGATGTATTTTTTTTGTTGCTTTGTGTTATCCTCCTTCTTTTTCCAAGTCAACTTTGAGTAAAGCCGGCGCAGAAATAGTTTCTGGCTCAAAAAGGATAAACTTGCAGCTGTAAGATGTAGGCAGCTTTTCAAAGTGTTGGGTCATGGTGACTCGGCAGAAAGAGCCCGTTTCATCAGCTGTCCCACATCCTGGGATTGGGGTTTGGATAATTCAGCTGTCTAATGATGATTAGGCACATTGGTGTGCAGACTAGTGCATTTAGGCAACCGTGTTTCCTGTGCAGTAGGCCGCAACGAGACATTCTTGAGAGTATTATTGTTGACGAACTAAGCAGATAAAAGGGTTCACGGCTTCTGGAGTTTCCTAATTTAGCAAAATGTTTTCACTCAGGTCAAAGTTTAAGTTCTGTCTGGTGCTGGAAAAATCTGGCTGGTAAATAATAGCTTAGGTGTTTTATTAGCATGAATGAATACAAGTTTGACTTAAGAAAACTGAAACTTTTAGGGGATAAAACCATCAATAAAGCAATTAGTTTCAATCTGTTTTTTACATTTGCCCTCATAAACCGGATTATTGGAACTAATCAGATAAATGTACCAACTATGGAATCTGATTATTAGAAAATCCAGATCTAGTTGGTTTATTTTGGGCTGAACCACATGGGTAGATGGTGACGTAGCTTTTAGACTTCCTGTTACTTTGAAAACAACAGTTGTAGTATTCGCTTTGCTGATGAGGGAACTAGTACAATAAATAGAGAACACGTTTCGGCTGTTTTCTGTTGGCACTTCATAAGAAACAACCAGTTCTCACATCTTGCTCGTGTGACTTCTGTTTTCTGCATTTTTGTTTCTCTTGTGCAAAGTCAAAACTACGCCTAAATCTGAGTTGTTTCCCTCCCCTCTCAATTCTTCTCCATATCCCTCCAAGTTGAGCAATACAGGGGGAAAAATTTCTTCAAATATGGTCTTGATGACGTCATCAATAGTCGCCGGTCATCTACGCCATCGCGACTCGGATCGCCGAACTTGCAGAGGGATAGCCAGCCCTAAATCACTACAGCTCCTTCTTTAAAAAAAAAAACAAAAACTTTTGGACACAACTACACCTTCAAATGCCCCTACAACTGGAGCAATTGGGAGTAGTAGCCAGAGAGGGAGGGAAGCAATTCAGATTCTGCCTATGAAATAAAACGGATGATGAACCATGAAGTTTAAGGAGAAATATGCATGTTTTTGTCATGTGGTCCCTCGTTTATTCCAGGAGTTAATAATCTGGGACTGGTAATATCTGCGAACCGAAGTTGTAATTTTGTCATAGATGTTTTTATGCTGTAAAAATACCCCCTTCTATACACATTATTATTCTCTTTTCTCAGACTATTTTTTTGTAGAGAAAAGGTCCAATATTATTCAATGAAAACAAAGGACCATTTATTTAGATTTGGCAAGATGAACACATTCTGTGCAGGAGACACGCACGGGGGAGATTGATTGACAATTGTCCACAGCCAATCAGGATGCAGAACACAATGCACTATTAAAAAAAGCATGTAAAATTTCCCCGAAACAATCAGTGAAACAGCCAGACAGTGAAAGGTGAACCACGATAAAGCGAGAGATCACTGTACCTCTCTATAATAGTGCTGTTGGCATATAAAAGACATCGGTTCTGCTTAAAAAAATCGGATAACTTAATAAATCAGATCAGTATCAATCTTTTGGCTCATTTGTTCATCAGATTCATAATTCTATTTTCTTTTAAAGCTGTATTTTTTATTTTTTACACAAACATTTTGTTTGTTTCTAACATATGTAAATGTATTACTCAAAATTTTAAATGTGTCAGTTTTAATCGATAGTTATGGAATTTTCATAACCACCAAAAATTGGTCGACACTTTTCAATATATCTTTGTGTTCTAAAGCAGAAGAACTTTTGAATCTATTTTCAGAAGTCGTTTGTTTTCTTTATGACTATTAACTGAGATAAATGGGCTTGACTTGATTTTGAATGAATGAATTAATTTGAATGAATTTGTTCTTAGAGCAGCAAATCACAACTTATATTGTCATTTATGTTTACACATGATATATAAGTTTTGTATTATTTGTCTTCATTAAGCTTTTTAACAGACAACAGTTTTGTGACTCTAATTTAGAGTTTTGTTGGAAGCAGCAACTGTTAGAATTTTAAATGGTATTAAATTTGGGTCATTTAACAGAAATCCATGAATTAATTCTGTTTATTTACATCCATACAAACTCTCTGATTTTGAAATGTTGTCAGCTTTAGGACTGCTGGACAGAATGACGATGCCACGTTTACATGGTTACCTGTCAAATTCAGAATTGATTTTAAAATTTTACTTTTAGTTTTTAGAGCCTTGCACGGTCAAGCCCCGACGTACATCTGTGACCTTTTAACCCCGTACTCTTCGGCCCGATCCTTGAGGTCTTCCAGTCAGAATCTTTTAACTATCCCTAAAACCCGCTTTAAGACGAGAGGGGACGTCTCCTTCCAAGCTGTTGCTCCTCATGTCTGGAACTCCCTCCCACTGCCGTTGCGCCAGATCAACTCCGTTGAGTGTTTTAAATCCCAGGTCAAGACGTTTCTATTCAGGAGAGCTTTTAGTTGATCTTAGCCCTTGTTTTATCATGTTTTACTGTATTTTACTGTATTTTTAGTTATTTTATTACTGCTTATTGGTTTTATTTCCCTGTGTCTTCTGATTTTATGTTCTTATCTTAAGCACTTTGTGATCAGTTCTGTGAAAAGTGCTATAGAAATAAAGATTCTTCTTCTTCTACATCTGTGTATCACGTCTTTCTCTTAAGTAAAAGTGGGTTTTCCATGGACCGTCTGTTGTCGGGTCCTGGAGTTCACTTCTTTTGAAAATTGTGTAAGGACTTTACTAGCTCCAGAGTCCTGCATTAATACAAGCTGAACAGATTGTTGAAAATTAGCGAGCTTTTTCAACCTCGGCGTGACTTGAGGTCACGAGAAAGAACCTACAAATGTAAGTCTCTCTCATGATTGGGTGACGCGGTGTTTTCTGTGCTGGCTCCTGGCTGGCATGTTTCTTACCCCAGCTGCCTGCAGAATGCGTCAGAATCTGCTTATGACGGTGTTGGAGGCACAAAGCACAACAGCCAACATTCATTCAGGAAAATGTAATATATCGGATGTGTTTATGATTGAAACCACTCCAAGCCTTACATTCAGTCAGAGGCAGTATTGATGGTTTAAATGAGGACTGATGGGGATTTTGGAGTCTGGCTTCTATAATTTTTTGGGGAGTTTTTGATTCAGCGCCTTTTTTGGAAGTCCCTTTTATTCCTGAATATCCTTTCATCTGTTTTTCACCATAGTGTTGTTGTGTAGCAGTTAACGGTGAGAACAAAATGGTTAACATTGAGTTTATATTTCTTACCGTTAAGCTTTTAAAACCTTTAAAAACCGGGGTGAGTCTTCAACTTTTGTATTTGCACTTCTCTTAAAAAAAGTAAATTCTGCTGCTTTATTATCTTCTCTCCTTCATGTTTTTGTTTTTCTTAAGATAGTCATTGATATATTTAAAATTCTTGCAATTTGACATATTTCTAAAGGAAAAAACAGGAAGGAAATGTTTAATTTGTCTTTTTGAAAGTATTGACATCACTTAATCCTGGTTTATTGGCAGTAGAAATAAGTCTTTCATTCATTTCTTTTTAAAGCAAAATATTTAGCCATTACGAACATGTATTGCAATTTGGTTGCATGTTATACACCGTGTAGTATAAAACAAGAAAAAAAGAAACCCCCTACAGGCTTAATTGCTTAATTACATGGCTGTGGTCCAGCGGTAGGGAGTTCGACTTCTGATCGGAAGATTGCGAGTTTGATTTCCGCCTTGCCCTCCCATGTGTCAAAGTGTCCTTGGGCAAGATACTGAGCCCCACATTGCCTTAGGTGGAAGGTTGGCGCCAGTGTTCGGCAGCAGAGCCACCACAGTGTGTGAATGTGTGAATGGGTCTGTGACTGTAAAGAGCTTCGGGCCTTCAAGGAAAGTAGAAAAGCGCTATAAAAGTATACAACATTTACTATTTTACACCCATTTCATTTTTAAACGTGCTTCAGGGTGTATTCAGACTGGACACATTTGGATTCCTTAAAGCAGGGATAGGCAACTCCAGGCCTTGCATGTTTTCCAACATGCCCTGTTCTGGCATGTTCTAGTTGGCTGGACACCCGAACCTGTTAATCAGGCATGAGTAGGGCTTGGACACCTAGAATCATGGACACACAGTCAAGGCCTGGAGTTGCTTGTCCCTGGATTAAAGTAAACCAGAGTTGTTTCCCCCCAATTGTTTAGTATGATTACTCCCTACCAGATCCTGGTCTGGAACCAGGAACCGCTCTCGGACCCATCTTTTGAGGTGGTCTTGGTTAGTTTCCATTCGGACTGAGCTCGCTCTGAGTCTCCTCAGTCTGAATATGTTCTGTGCTCGGAGGGGAACAATTGGACCAAAACGGCCACTGTTGCTGGGTATTATGGGATGTAAACACTGTAGTGGAGTAATGATGAGACACAACAACTCATTGAAATTCAGATGAATGCAGGTTCATTAAACCAACTTTTTACGTGATACACATTGCTTCTCACGTTGTTTTCACGACAAGCTCTATGTCATAAACACTTAGCAGTGTACCTTCTTAGCAGTTTCCTCAGTAGCTGCCTTGCAGCATGCCTCCGTCGTACCAAAGTAGCAAGTAAAAATTGTTGATACAGACGTTCAGAATTAATTAGCGAAATATAAAGTTTGAATCAGTGAACTATCCTGACCAGGATTATAAAGCGCAGTACTTCCATTATTCCTTCTCTCGTTGCTTTGCTTCGCCCTCGTAATTCTTGGCCAATGACTGAAGAGATCTTTAGTCACGTGGTTTTATTTACAAGTTGTGGTTCGAAACAGAAACGTCCGATTGTCTGCAGTCTGAATACAGACCAAACACAAGGTTCAGGTCTCAATTCAGGCCAACAGACTTTTCCAGTACGAGTACACCCTCAGTCAGGAGGCCGCCAGCTTGTTGGTGTCTGTTTAATGATGTCCTGCAGCGAATGTCCCTCAGCTCGACGGTCCTTAAGGAGCTTAAACAGACGACCTCTTTAGTGTAAACCGTGAGCCGCTTTCACTCCTGACATATGCAGGTCCTCCACACCTGAAGCCACAAGAGCTGATCTCTGGCTTCATGACAAAACAAAACAACCTTAACGTCATTTCTGAGGAAACACGGGAGAGTTTAGATTAGAGATTTATTATTTCTATAAATCACTTTGATAATTACTAAAACTCTTTTGACTTGTGACAGTGGATGCATTTAAACGGCAAAGAAAAAAGTTCTTTTGGAGATGAACTTTATATTACTGGATTATTTTTAAAACTTGATGAGTATCACATTTAGTTAAAGGTAAACAAAAATTACAATTCAAATTTATAACTTGATGTTTTAGACTGATTTAAAGGGAGACAAGATTTCACACTAATTTATAAAATCCTGTCCACATGTGTCCACATTTGTCATGGAAGGAATCACATGAGCGGAAGGGTTAAACGTTCTGTTGCTGCTGCATCAGCTAAAGCTAACGCTACACACTTTAGCGGTTAGCGGAATGGAGTGATAGGTGGGGTGGGGGCTTCTCGTGTGTTTTTGTTTTTTAATGGAACAGCCTTTTTCTCCCTCTCTCTACCTCACTGAATAATCTCCTCCTAGCTGCAGCTTTCATGTCTGCGCTTTGCAAGAGCTGCCAGACTACGGAAGCCCAAGAGGGCAGAGGACGGGAAAAAATAAAATCTCAGTTTTCAAAAAAATAAATTGTCTAAAATATAAAATTTGAATAGATCAATTATATAGTTATATCGCCTAGCCCTAACATGAAGTGACAAAAATTTGGAGAAGATGATTTAACAGACTTTACATTGAGAGCCTGAAGAAGCTCTAATCATGAAATAATGAGAAAAGTATTTGTTGATAAATGGGTCAGAAGACTAAACTAACTTTTCTTTGTCAGGATTCAATACTGCCTCCAAATTGTAGTTTGATTTGCACGCAAAAGTTTAACGTAAACACAAACAAAAGGGGGATGTTAATGTTCTAGTCCTAAATGGGACACGTGAACAATGTACAAATGTGCATTTTGTATGTTTTTTTTCTTTTTTCTGGTTGTGCAGAAGTTATTCTAAATCAATGTATTTTTTTGTGTATTGAGTGTATTGAAACAGTTTTCCTCTCTGCTCCCTCAGAGTCGAGCGGCCCCGCCAAAGTGGTGCGAGCTGGGATTCCACCCAAGGCCAGACGTGGAGGAAAGGTATCATTTCTGTTTGTGTGTCTGCTGAGGAGATCCTCTCAAAGATCAGAAGATGATTAGAATTAGATCCTAGGCTCTGTTCGTTGATTTTACATGCTTTTGGACTTAAAAGAAAAATGTTCATAAACACAAACAAAAAAAAATGGTTCTGATCGTTTCATTGAAACAATCTCTGTAATGGATTATTTCGCTTATTGAAGCTAAAAGACCCAAAATTAAAAAAAGAATGCTTCCCGTCAACGGTTTTGGAGATGAGTCAGCATCTTTTTGTGACTTCTGCAGTTGTAAATGAGCCGACACGTTTCTCAAACGGAGCCTCAGAGTCGCCTAATTATCGCCCGTCTCGCTGTGCCGTTGCAAACACACGCCCACTTTCTCCTGCTGCTTCTACGACTTGCAGAGCCAGATTGTGCAGAAAACGGGGAGCAGAGCGAGAGAACAGAGATAGTTCAGGGTATAATGAAAGCGGTTGTGTTCCACAGTCATGGATGTGCCTCTCGTGTTCTCCTCAAGGCATCAGACGGAGAAAAAGAAAGGTCATTGCACTCAAAGCGTCTAATTCATAACATTTGAGTATGGCTGCAGCCGAATGACCACAGACTTGTGACGGTTTAGCTCTCCAGTTTTCTTTTTAGCCCTCAGACGTCATCTGTAATCACATCCCCAGATTTACTGAGGGGCTTCATTTCATCATAGTTGTTGATGAAGTTATGTCAAGGCTTTACTTTTGCGGCTGAAAGAGTGAATGTTGACATTATTTGAAAAGAAAATTAAGCAGAACTTGTTTTAATGTTTTTCTGCTTGTTGACATGCACCTCCGTGTGATGGTGAGGCATCGGCAGAATCTTCAAAATGTAATGCTGCCGCATGTTTTTTTTTTTTTAATTGTTGGTGTGGTCACGCTTTGGGGATGATGTCATACAAAATTCAGCAACAGCAGGGCAGTGGCAGCCGGATCACCGGAAAACAGCAGCAGCTCTGATTGGACGATGTGTAGAGTGACCCCCAAATTGTGCCCTGGCGCCCACTGACCAGTGTCAAAAAATAATAAGTCGCCGTAAAATTATAACTTTTTCTTAAAACCTCTGCAGCCACTACGCAGCGTGTAGAAGTGCGACTGCTGCCTCCAGATTACACCACCTCCCGTATTTGCTGAAAAACTTGCATTTAGGTAGCAGCGCGGCGACATTTTGGGATATATGATCATAGTCTTAAACTGAAGTCAAATAAAATTTGTTTCATATTCAAAATATTGCTAAATAGATTTTAGTTTTTGGGAACTGTGATCTGAATTTGACAAGAATTTTTAATTTTCAATATCTTTTTCTGTAAAAAAAGTACAAATTTTTATTAAAATTGACTAATCCCTTAAATCCAATTTATCTGTTTCATTAAGTCTGATTTATTCGTTTCTTTACACAGAAATAGGATTTAAAAAAAAAAAAAATTAGAAAATATGTCAGAATAAAGAAAGATAAAACTGTTCTTTTTAATACATTTAAACATTTAGCTGTCAGTGTTTTTAATGACGCTGTTAGAAGATGAAAAACTCCTGAACTGCTTTTTCCATCAGAGATGCTCCTCTTTGTAGATGTTTGTGGGAAAGAGCTGGTGGCTGTTTTTCATGCAGTTTTCCCACAGATGGATGTTGAATCTGAGCTTACATTCAGTTTAAGTTTGCAAGCCCTTAAAAAAACACATAACACATTTTTTCCCCTGTTTTTTCTCAGGTTGGAGATTTTGGCGACACCAACAGCTGGCCGACTCCTGGAGAGATCGCAACTAAAGACATGCAGGTGAGATTTCCTGCTGCTGTTGAATCCTCTTTTTAAAAATTCACTTTAGTAATATTTTAAAATCATCTTAATGAAGGTGACTTTTATTTTGAAATTGTACTTAACACAGGTGTTATGTGGAGTTCAAAGGTTTGCATCAAAATGAGGTGACCATACCTTCACAATAAAGGGCTGGAAAGTAGATCCTGCAGAAGATTCTAATTAAAACTCTGCTGAAAGTGGTTAGAAATGTCAAGAAAACTCTTTATGAAGCAAATTACCTTATATTTTATTTTATTTTTTCAAGTGGTGGATGAAGAGTAAGCAACCAATCAATATTGTCACAATCAGATGTGCATTTATTGCAAGAAAAACAAAAAAGAATTCAACTTTCACTCATGGTGGGACATTTAATGCTCATTTTATTTAATTTATTTTAGCTATTGTCAGAGCTGTTAAAGTGAGCTTGAAATTTACTCATTTATTTAAATGAATTGGTGGTATTTTAAGCATTTTATTGCTACTTGAAGGAAAATTTTGGCCTTTTATCCATCCAGTCGATTCTCCGCTGCTGCTCAGCCCGCGATGCTGCCTGGGATACAGTAGCAGCAGCAGCCAGTTAACACTCAGAGCCACTTTCTATTTCTGCTCTCTACACTGTAACCTGGCATTGAACCAGCAGCCCACCCCCCCATTTCAGGCAGCCAGGTCTGCGCGCACTAGAACATTCCTGAGCGTCAGAATGTGGGTCACTGCATGAGCACCAGGAATAACCCGCGGTTCTGAGGGTGGAGGCCGAAGGTGGTGAGGGGTGTGGAAGTTGTAGCAGAGGACTGCGGGAGGATATCCTTTTAGGGATCCCCCTCTGTTAAAAAAAAAAGAAAAAAAACTGCTGGATCCGTGCTGCTATTTTTAGGGCCGCTGGAGTGCGATGTCCATCACCTAACATGTAAAACCATAAATCACTTTCTTGGCAGGAAGTGGAAACTGAAACTTGATAAAGGAGGTTAAAAAGCGGCGCTCAAACTCCTTCAATGTAGACCGAACAGTTTATGCAACAACTTTGACTTTTTAGGAATTTTAAGTTTCTTTCCCTCATTTTTTCATCACACACAAGCGGACGGCTTTTCACAGCTAAGCCGTTGTCGTACCGCGACTCCGGTTCTGTAAAGGTTGGAAGTCGATTTTCCAACAAAAACTGCCGAGCAACAGCCAGAGAGCCACAGGAAGCTAAAATGAAATTTTGGCAAAATGTGGCAAAATGAACTTCCTGCACACTTTCAAAATAAAATAAAAAAAAAAAAAACTTACGATACCAGTAGTCTCCAACCTTTTAATGTCAGACAATATTTTCTAAACTGGTGTGCATTAGCCAAAGTCTTCATCTTTATTTATGTATTTTTTATTTTTTTTAAGCTTTCAATTTTTCCTAACTTTTTTAGGAAATATTTGAAAGTGTCTATTTCGCTAAATTTCATTTAAAACTGTTTAAACATCTTTTTTTCCCTTAATTTTCCCCTTAAAATATTGCTTTAATTACAAGAAAATAAAAATACCACTGTCGCAAAGACAAATATTTTCTAAATATAATAATAAAATGTATTAGCAGCATTCTTGCAACATTAGTCTGTTGTCACATTTTATGCACTGTGGGCTCAGTTTGTTTGAACAATTGTTACAATAAATCTATATTTTGAGTAAAAACTCCTGTTTTTATCTGCTAAATTCAAATTTCTTTGAAGTTTTTGGGGTTTTCTTCTGTTTTCTTACTGGATCTTTTCCGTTTAAAGTTTGTGAGATTTTAAGAAGATAGCAGAAGAGATCAGTGGGACAGAATCTAGATGAAAACGAAACATCATCTTGGAGTCGTCAGGCTGAACGCAGCTAAAGAGATCGTTCAAGTTTACACAATGTACCAACAACTAGATTATTACGACACTTTGCAAATTCCAACGCAAGTTGAGTATGTTAAACAAATAAAAATCAACTGTTAGTTTAACCCTTTAACACTGTCAGTGACGCTTAAACTCTAAATCTTTAGCATAACTTCTCAACCGTTAACACGATCAACGTCATTCCAGTAGATTTTGGAGGAGAAAAGCGGCATTAGCTGTTGAAAAAAATACAGTAATTCAAAGACATAAACACTGGAGCTCAGGTGTTAAAGGGTTAACTGTATTTTCATGAGTTTTACAGTGCGGCGGTTGGTATTGAGCTTTTGGGTTTAAATGTTTCTTTTACAAATTGTTTTTTCCATGTTTAAAGTAGAAATAAGGGATTATAGTTTTGAAACAGCAAGTTTTAAATAATTTTAAATAATCTAAAAATCTCTGCCAAACCAAATGTGAAAGCTGATTCGCTGTGGCGACCCCTGAGAGGATGAGATTAACAGTCTTGCATTTGAAAAAGAATCATAGGAGTTGTGAGATACTGCTCAAAGTGTTGCCGCCTTTCATCCATCATCACCTCCCTCGTACCCATCTCTGCTTTTCCACTCGAACTGCTTGTGTTCAAAACCCAAACATCCATTATTCGTTCCTCACTTCCTGACAAAAGCAGGAAAAGTTCCTCTCCTCAGCTCTCTCTGGACACGCCACATATCTGCACTGGAGCCGTCTGACAGCACTTTGTTTGTTTGTCCACTTTTGCAGCAGTTACAAAAGCAGCTGATGGGGTTTTCTCCAGTTTTTTGTTAAGTCAGTGCTTCTGGGTGTTGAAACAAATTGCCTTTAATCTAAACTCCTGACAACAAAATGGATGAATTCTAATAATTCAATTCAGTTTTATTTATAAAGCCCAATATCACAAAAACTATTGCCTCATTGGGCTAATCATCAAGGAGGAGCCGGATTTCTATCAGAAATACATTGTCATATATGTGTGTGATTTGTATGTTTGAGACTGTAAAGAACAGGTCTGCGTAGTGATGAAGGTGCTCATCCTCTCCCTCACACAGTAGGATTGTCTTGTTTGTGTGTCTGTGTGTGTGCGGTCCACCTCATTGTCCTCTCTAAACTGCTCTTCCCTCCCTCTGTTCAGATGGAGGCAGAGACACGGACCGTGTCCTGCCCGCCGACTGTCAGGCAGGTCAGAGACTCATGGAGAATCAGTGTAAGTCCAACCTGATGGAACCTCCAGCCTGCTGACATTCAGTCTGTCTGAGACCAAAACGAAAAATAGGAATATTTAAATATCTCAATCAATGCTTCAATGACTATAGGATCAGATTTATCAATTCATTTCTGATTTGAAACAGTTTTGAGATTTTAGAAATTTAAAGACTTTAAGATGAAAATAAAACATTTCCTGGAATTTTTAAATCAGACAAAAGTTGTTAAACGTTTTCAAATGTAACTCTGGTTGCTGTGACAGTTCTTTGGTGAAAACTCATTTTGCAAATGCATACCGTACATATATTCCAACTACTGATTGTAAATAAGAACTGGACAGAGTGACTCCTCCCCTTGATATTCCAAATAGGAAGTACCTACTGACTCCAAGAAGCCAAAATCCCATATCCTACTAGTTATAAATAAACTATTACTTAGTCATTATATTTGACAGAATAACCATACCCTTTTTTAAACATGCTAATCTTAATGTTTTAAAATACTTTTTTTCTGTAGTACAAGATATTCAAGTTATAAATTGGAGAATCCGATGTTTCAAAAAAGTAGGTGGAGCCTGCTGTCCCCCATGTCCAGATTTCCTGGTGCAAGTGGTAGGGGTGTGGCCTTCCAACAAGTTAACTCTGGAATAACCAAAATGACTGCCATAGAAATGTAAAAAGTGGTTCCAACTGCGGTGTTTGTATCCCCAAAAAATTCTGACTGAACTCGCTTTGATTCATTGTAGCTGGAAGCAAACCATTTTTAACGAGTGACCAAAGGGAAGTAGCGGCTTGAGAAGCTTAAATACGCCTCAGGATTCCACTGGTTTTATTTCTAAGCTAACCAAATTTAGTTTTTTTAAATCTACTTTTAAATTAAGAGCAAACAAAAAAATACTGAAGTAAATGAACAAAGAAAACTGTTTTCATCTCGCTCATCTCTTGACTTAACTTGACTAACATTTGGCTTCTCCTTTATTTCTTCACCTCTTTCCATACCACTTCTTGACCCACAAGGCATTTTTCTCCACCTTTCATTACTTTTTTTAATTTGTACTTTTCTGTGGCTCTTTTTTACTCTTTGGTCCATTACTAGTGCAGCTGCTTATTAGAATATTTGTTCATTAGGTGGTACAAACACCAAATTTTGCTTGGATGTACTTTTGGATCTCCTATTTTAGAATGGCATGTTAGCCACAAGGAAGTCAAAGATTTAAAATACATAAATAATAGTACATATATTTGTAGTAGTAGTATTCTGATGGTACCCCTCAAGTTTAAAAACTGTGTACCGGGGCAAAGAGATGCTAAATATTTTTGCAACAATTGAGTGTATGGCCGCCATCTTTACAAATTGCCGCCATTTTGGATTTTTCACGTAGTTAGCATGCTATTCTGAAGTACATCAATGCCAAATTTGTTGCTTGTACCACAAAATGCAAGATTCATCTAAAATATCAATCTAACCGGCTCCACTATGAACTCTGTCCATCTGCATTCACAATGCAGTGAACCACACCAGGGTTCATTTGTAAGAGATCCTCTTTTTCGGTTTAACCATCATTGCAGGATGATTGTTTTTAAAGTCAGTTCAATGATAATACGTGGGATTTGTGATACTTTGAGCTATCTTTCCAGCGTCTAGTGGTATAAACTTCCTGCTTTATCTACAGGAAGTCGCCAAGTCACACAAATGTACAAACCGTTGGTGATAACACCGAAAAGCCCAGATTTCTCCAGAGATTCTGTGTGTTCCAGAAAAGTGTTCTTTCTCCAACGGCCCTGAGATAAGAGTATCAAACCAAAAGCTAACATCCTCTGCAGGACGAAAAGCCACAACCCGGTCACATGCATCCAGACGTTAGTCTCATCCGTTCCTCACAATGATACCAAGTGTGAGGATAGAAAGTGTAATTGCATAATGATTCCTTCATGCAGCTTCATGCAACCTAATTTACATTTGAGTTGGAGGTTGTTAAAGGGCAAGCAATTAAATGGAAAGGCCAGACATGTCATTACACATTAGCCTA
>NC_050525.1:23840504-23857985 GCF_002922805.2 Oryzias melastigma | reverse complement strand
AAAAAAAAAAACGACAAACATCCAACAGAAGCTACAAACAGTCTTGACTGAATACTTGAAATGTTTCCCTAACCTGTGAAATTTTATCTTTTTTATTAAACTAATTTTTTAAATAAAAATATTTAGAAGCTGCATGTTTTAAGCTGTTTGTGTAACATTAAAAGATTTGGTTTTAAGCATTTTAACAGCATTATTACAGTGATTCAAAGCTTCTGGGAAGAAAAGTTTTGTGTGTTTGTTCAGAGTGTTTGAGCCATGAAACCCATTCCATCACACTTTTTCCATCTGCAATAGGTCCAAGTTCTTATTCTCTTTCATGAAATTAAACCCTAAATAAATAGAAAGGTACATTACATGAAATATTATCCCCAAAATGTTCATGTGTTTAGTAGTTTTAGTGACAATTGTACTTATTCTTTCTGGTTTTGGCCAAATCTTCCACAATTTTCAGTTTCCAATAATGAAAGTTGGTTTTAAACTCCATTTTGAAAACTCTTGAGGATCCCTTAATCAATGGAATTAACCCATGATCCTTGAGATCTAGCGTTCTGCCTGTTTCCAAACATCCATGTTGTACTTGGTGCTAATTACCTGGATCAGGTATCCTTTAAAGCCTTAAATAATCTGATCCTGAAGTTTCTTTGAAACATCCTCTGTTATTCTGTTCTTCATCTAAACAAGAATCCCTTTGATCCCTATAATGTAACTGTCCCACAGCATGATGCTCCTGCCACCGTGTTTCACTGTGACATGTGGGTTTGGGCATTGTAGCCTTTCCACAAAAACAATTCATGTCGGCACCAAAGCTATGTCCAAATTCCCTCACTACTCCCCAACACCCAAAAGACTATATATCCAGGAAATTCAATGCAATCAGGACACTTTTTTAATTTAAAGATCCACTCAGATGGAAATGCACTTTTTTGTGTTTTTAACATATTCTTGTCATTTTTCTCTTAGAGCTTCTTTATTTCTTAGTTCGAATCACTTTGAATTAGAAAACCGGATGCTAGAAAAGCTCAGGTTGACGGTTATTGAAAGTCCCTCTTCTCCACTCTGCTCCCTTGCACATCCCATGGCCCGCTCACGCTTAGGTGTGCAAGAATGATTAACCTTCAACAGTTGTGCTCGTCCGAGCTGGCTTCAGGCTCAAAACTGTACAACTGGATTGATCCAATATTGCTCGTTGTTATTTTTGCGCCGCTAATGTTAGCTTGAGGCTAAAAGCTTGCGCGCAAGCTCGCATTGACGGGGTGGGGCAGGGTTGCTCCGAGCTTACAGTGCCACCCACAGCCTGGAATTGTATTTTTAATGTGCTACTTCTGCTGAGCATAAAATTTGTCTTAAAAAAACGACAAAGGCTTTTTAAATGTGACTAAATCATGATTAAAAGATCACTGGGAACGATTTTACAATAGAAAAAGATATAGTTGGAGTCTGACCTTAAGGCCAATTATGATGTCACCCATTTGCTGAAGTAAAAACCTGATAAATATGAACATTTTACGAAGACTATGAAAACTGAGAGGATTTGTAATGTGTACATTTACATATATTTTTTAAATTAAAAATCGTTCAAACTCGATGCTTTCTAGTCTATATTTGCCAATCTAGTGAGCGTTGATGCTCACTAGATTAACAAAGTTATTTTGCTATTTTAAATGAATGATGACTTAATAGCACTTTAACATTTTTAGTTGTATATGTGATAACGACAAAGTATGTATTATGAATTGTTTTCTGTCCAGGCCACCCAAAAAAAAAATCCTCCTATTATAGTGCTCTAACCAGGGAGTAGTGGGGGAATAGTAGCCCAAGAGTCAAATCGTCAAACCCTTCTCCCATGAAAAAAAACACTATTTTTTTTAAGGTAGCAACCCCAAAGAAAGCTTAGATTCATTAAGTTGCAGTTATGAGATTTTAAATCTATATTATTTGAATAAATCTGAATAGTTCCCCTACCCCTCCAACTGTAGGGGCATTTGAAGGGTAGACGTGTTGCTAAATGTTGGGGTAGGGCAAGAATTCTGATTGATTGATTGATTGATTGATTGCCTTTAATTAACCAGTTAAGATCCATTGAGATCAAGATCTCTTTTACAAGGGCAACCTGGCCAAAAGGTCATAAGCACACGTCATCAGAAGTTACATCCAGTGAATTGAATGAAAGGAAAAGAGCCTCTGAAGGCGGAAAATAAAATATAAAGATATATATATACAATAATCATTTTATATAAAAGAATTCTGATTTGGCATTTGTGATACAGTGATCTCTCACTATGTTGCGGTTCATCTTTAGCTGTTGACTTGGTCATTTGATCTCCTCTATGTCCTGTCTAATGCACAGAATGTGTTCAAGTTTGCCAAATTTTACTTAAATTGTTGATTCATAGTCAATCTTAGCTTTCATTCTATAATACTGGACTAATTTTCTATGAACGTTTTAAGAGTTTAAACGAAAGAGAATTATGAAAATGTTCATGTGTGTCTGAGAAATGTGTCTAAATATACAGTGATGGGTTTTACACCCTTAAAACATCTGGTATTATGGTAAAAATAAATATAGCTACTTTGCAGGTTTCACCTATTGGTTATTTTTAGAATGTAATTCCTTTGATAAACGAGAGACCACTGCATCTTACAGCTGTTCTAGATCCAGAGGAAGGCTGAGAAGTAGATATAATCCTTGCATGACATCACTTTACCCCCCAAGAAGAGTCTCTTATGTGCACAAAAAGAAAAACCTCAGTACTCATCCATAAGTCCGTATTATCGGTGGGTATATTCAGGAAGTTCTCCATCATTTCATGGGAAGCTTTAACTGATAGTAAAGCTGTCAGGAGTGAGGAGGTCCACAGATGTGTGTGTTGCTGATAGCTGAGGAGAGGCGGCGCTCTGTTCCATTTGAATGAACGTGGGTATCGCCTCTGTGGGCAAAGATAACCGGCAAAGCCGCCGCGTGTGTGCGCCGCGCCCGTTACTGTCGCCTCAGCCTGAGATGAAGCCGTCTGAGTCTGCAGTCAAATGTCATGAGGGGATTTAACACAAGACGCTGTTAACCTCATGCAAAGCTGTCTTGGTGAGATAACCAACTCCAACTAACCTTCCAACTCGGTGATGTAGTTGATATAACAGCTGCTTTCAGATCTTTAATGCTGGGTTATTATCTGCACCTTCATTTGTTCAGTCAAGTCTGGACTCCATTTGGTGGGAATGTTTCTGGTTTGTGCTTCCAGACTTTGAATCATATTTTGGTTTCTTCCTTCAGCCAGCTTGGTGTCAACCTCTTATATTCTCAGTCAGGCTGGACCTCCCTGCTGACCGTACCCATGCCTCAACAAGCACGGCTTACGCCGGCTCTAATGGCTGTTTTGAGGCAGGTTAGCCTTGTGTCTCACTCAGATGAGACATGCCGATCTCTTCCTGCACTTTAGTGAACTCAGTCATTCACAGCCACTGGGAGGACCAACGGCAGCAAAAAAATATAAATATAAATCATAAACTTCTTTACAAAGATAAGAAAATGATAAAAAAAAGAAATCCTCTTAAGATAAATACATTTTTTATGTCCGTAAAATGCATAAATGAACCATAAAACAGTTTAATACTGTTTATGTAAGAGTTAGGGCTGGTATCATAATTTCCAGAAACCATTTGATTCACAAGAGCCTGGATCGATTTGATTCTGATTTTTTTTTATTCTTTCAATTCAATTGAATTTTTAGTTAAAGGAATGCTGCATGTTCTGAGTCTTTCTGGAATCATCTTTCTGCTGAACTAACTTCAGAGCATCGACTTTGTTTGCAGAAACTCATTTCAACATTTGATGAAAAACTTCCGATGTTTCTGGTCTGACGTCGTCACTAATGCACTCGTTTGCCTCTTCAGGGTCCTAAAAAGACGAACGCCAAGAAGGACTCAAAGGAGAAGAGGGAGAGCAACGAGGAGAGCAAGGAGAACCTGAAGGCCAAATCGGACGATTCGGGAGAGGAGAAGAACGCAGACGAGTCGCAGAAGAACGGCCCGAAGAAGAAAGGTTCGGCTTTGAATTGATCTTTATCACTGTGGAAGCAGCAGCACCTTCCAGATTAAAGTTGTAGGTTCACCTTCAGCTTTATGAAAATAGTTTTTGTAACCAAAACTTTGATTTTAGAAGGAAAAATTGACAAACTGGTCAGTGTTTGGTGTTAAATCTGAACTTGGATCAAAGTTTGTCAGTGAAAAGCAACTGGTGATGCTTCACACATAAACACGTCAGAACTGCAACACTTTTGTTTTTCCTCATGAGTTTCAGCTTTAAAGAGTTTAATTAAAATAATTGAATAATTTCAAAGAATTTGACTTGATGCTAAAATAATGAACGGAGCTGCAGCACGAATGCTGTGAAGCTACGAACACACTGGGCAAGTGATGAAAGATGCTTCTTGAACATGCTTATAGCCCCTGATGGTTCACACTGGACAAGTAGGGAGGGGCTTCTTCTTCTGCTGTTTACTAGCACTCATTCCAAAGTTTATCACAACAGCAAGACGCCAGAGAAGACCAGTGTAACCTTAACGTGTTTGGTTAATTTGATCATTTTAAAGACGGATGCAGCAGACGAGAATGTTTGAGGAGGAAATGAGACTTGACGAATTAAATTTAGACTTTGTTTCTTTGAAACAAACTTTTTCATCATGTGGACAAAAGCAAGTGGT
This sequence comes from Oryzias melastigma, assembly GCF_002922805.2. Classification (NCBI taxonomy): domain Eukaryota; kingdom Metazoa; phylum Chordata; class Actinopteri; order Beloniformes; family Adrianichthyidae; genus Oryzias; species Oryzias melastigma. Next base: position 23,853,288 of record NC_050525.1, on the reverse strand, counting down.
AAGTGCTAAACTTGCTTTATTTAAGCCGTCATATTCAATTCGATTTGATTTATATAGCCCAATATCACAAAATGATTGCCTCTTTGAGCTTCAAACTGGTAATTTTACAGAAGCAGAATGTCATTCATAAAATAAAAAAACAATAGCTAAAAACTAATCACTAAATAAAACGGATTATCCCTGCCCTTAGACCCTCTTTCCCGGTAAGGAAAAATTCCTAAAAACCTGATTTTAGGAAAAGAAGAAACCTTAGCGATGCCCACATGAAGGAGGGATCCTCTAAGGATGGAGAGGTGATTCACCAGGACTATTAAAGAGGAATTATCTTACGCTTTGAAAAACAGCTGTCCTGTGGGTCCAGATGAGCCACTTTTAATGTAAACATGCCTAGGATATCACAAGGGTTACAGATGCCTGCACAGTGATATACAACAATTGTGACCGAAGCTTCTTTTTTAAATCTGCGTTATCATGTTTTAATCCACACCCAGCAAACCAATCAGAATTGAGTATTCACTAGGATAATGGTAAAATTTCTGATAATGCACACCTCGTTGGGCATTATTCCTCATGTCCGCCAGAGATTTGGTGCGAAGTGTAAAAGCGATTGGTAACTGAATTAAAAAGGATGCCATCCATACGCCACTACCAGATCAGAATTCCTGACAGGTCAAAGTTCAACCTGGTTGAACTCGTTTTCTTCATAGAGACTGAAAATTGTTTTAGAAACTTGCGTAGCAACGTGTGAACGCAAGAGTTTCGCCTGAGGAACCCCAAAACGTTCGTTTACAGAAACTTTTCATCCGAGTGGTTGCTTGAATGTGCACCTCAGAGTGATCAGAACATAACGCTACACTCATTTGTGTATTGGTAGAAACATTATTAATTGGCTGGGGTTGATCTTGCTGAGCATTCTGGGAAAGTTTCTTAACAATATGATCAGAACAGTGATTTTCGGGATTCATCTGTTGACGGTCTTCAAACCCCTCTCTGATGAAGATGGTCAGTCTTTTTTTTATAAGAGAAAATCGTGGACTTTTCAATCTCTTGAAGCTGAGCTCACGTTCCTCTTAAATCCTCTTGAACAGGTGAGCTGGTAGAAGGTAGCGATGCCTGATCGCAGCTCAGAATGAGCAGACTGGTATTTTATTTCCATCAGAATGATCAAGCTAATATGAAGCGTCCTCGGTTTTATTTTCATTTTCACTTCTCTAATTTTCACTTTCCTCTCAGGAACCTGGGCCGCCCTCCATTTCATTCAGGAGAACCACTGTCTGTTTGAATGCCTGCTGTATAAACTCATTATAGATGGAGTGACTCATCATTCAGACACACGTGCTCTGAAACTGACTGACTTTAAGCAGCTGTGTACGGACGCCCCCTGCTGGCCGGTTGTGGTCCTGAAGAACATTTTTGTTTTCCTCACTCATTATTAGTCGTGGACTTAGGTGGCAATCAAACGATGATTCAATATATTATGTTTATGTATGCATTTTTACTGGATGTAAAATATGATTTACCATTTTTTTTAGACATAAGATTAGAATCAACAAAACATAACATATGAAAACAGATGAAACAGAAATGGTATTTATCACTTTAAACAATGTCACACTCAAAATTTTTTCTAACTTCCTGGTTACCTTCAGCAGTAAAAAAAAAAAAAGCATAAACTCAGTTTTTCTACACTTTCAGTAGATAAATGTCAAGAAGATGCTAAATGTCAACACAGCAACACCTCAATAAAAATGTGTCAACTGGAAAACGCTCACAGTCCTTTCATCAAAACTGACGACATTTCCAACAAAAAAAGTTTTGAAGAAATATAAAAAAAAAAAAAAAACCTTCAGCTGAGATGAACATTTTAGCTGTACGGTTTCTCTACCATGCTAGCAGACAAATTATGTCACGAGATTTTTGTATTATTCTTTATCTCTTATTCATTATTTATCATTCAAATTGTCCACTATATTTAAATCAAAACCGTTTTTTCAGGATTTATTTCCTTTTTTTCATTTACAAAAACATTTGATGGTTTTACTTTGAAAATGAGAGCCTTCACCGACACTTTACTGCAAAGATTTATTTTGATAATTTACTTACTTACGGACATTAACGCCTACGTTTTAATATACTTAAAATCTGCCATTTTAAACCAATAATTACAGAATTTGAATTATATTTGTAGTAGGGCTGGCAACGTTAATGCATGCGAATAAAAATGTGCGCCAATTTCTGATAATGCACACTTCAGCGGGCATTATCCCGCTTATAACATAGTTACTTTGAAAATAAATAAATATTTTTAGTACTTTATTCTTGTCACTTTTTTAGTTTTAGGTTGCTTTTTCACAAAAGTCGGACGATTTGATTGGTAATGCATCCCGTTGTTATGGTAAAACAACAATGCGTTGCTAAGCAGAAGCGATCTTGACTGCAGCAGAAAGTGATATAAATGCTATTGTCAAGAATGGTTTTATAAAGCATCAGTTCAGAGAGAAAGTTCACCTCTTACTGCTCATTTTTGTCCAGAAGATGAAGAAAAAGTTTGTTTGGAAAAGTCTGCACATATTGATCATTGTGACCGGAACTTCTTTTTTAGGCGTGCATCCACGGCCAATCAGAATCGAGTATTCAACCAAACTATTTTAAAGTGCAAAAACACAATGTTTGTTTCTTATGGGTGCATGTCAGCATCTGTGTTTTCTTGGAGTAAAACTTCAGGCATAAAATCTCTTCTGAGTTCTGCTTATCTTACTGTTGATGAGTTTTGTCCTCACTAATTGCACTTTTGAGTTAACACTTTATACATTTAAACATTAAAAATGAGGGGAAACATTTTCTCTCGTCTGTTTTTGTATAAAATCTGCATTTTGTCACATTAGATTTACCTCATGAAACATTTGATCACAACACAAAAGTGGGATTTATCTGAGTAATTGATTGACAGCAGTATTTTTGTTATTCTTTATCTTTATAAACATTGCAAATTGGTGACGTTACAAAAATTTGTATCTGAACTTTCTGGAACAAGTTGTAAATATCCGAGTATTCCAAAACTTTTTACAGGTTTACTCATAAATGTGAGTCTGAGCTGATCCTCCTGATCACAAATAAATCAGAGTTTGAAGACATTTCTGCCATTAACATTCACTAAACTGCAGCCAAAGCAGATTTATGGGAAGTTTATTCAATTAAATTCACTATCTTTATTCATGTATATTATATTTATAAAATATAAGAACATCTTAAATATGCTGTATGTAATTGTTTTTTTTTATGCTTGATTTTGTCATATTTAAAAATGCAAACACACGGAAAACTGTGTTTTCCCATTATAGTGTTCAGAAAAGTTTATTTTATTTAAAGAAATACATTAAGGCACAGTTAGTTTAAATGTCTCATAAAATTAATATTTGTACTTTTAAAAAATGTATTTTATTTCAGTTTAAATCAAATCTTTGTTTTTGATTTGAATATAAATAGTTTTTTTTTCAGAAAGTTTCCTCTGTGACTACATTCAGATGCTTTCTTCCTAATGTTTGTTTCATTTCGGCGTCTGTCAAGCAGGAAACAAGCAGAAGTGGGTTCCTCTGATGATTGAGGTGAAGTCCGAGGGTCCGAGAGAACGCTCCGCCTCCAGGAACAACAGCCGGCAGAACGAGAACCCCCGGCTGCCTCCCAACGCCCGCAACGACCTCAGAGGTCAGTCCCGCCCATCTGCCGCGCTGCTTCTGTGCGTCCAGATGGGGATGGAGGAAGTGTGAAGGAGGAAGTGTGCGGTTGTTGTCTGAAGCTGCTGGTTCAGACGCCGGCGGCTTTGACCGCTTTTTAAACTATTAGTGTTGAAACGTTGGATTGTTTGAAGCTTTTACTTTGAAGGGGCTGTTAAGGCCGATGACTTCGCTGAAGGATTGTCGCTCTCTTTTCCGCAGACTGGCACAGTCAGAAGTACGAACGGGAGTGGCACGACGACCACGATGAGGTGTCCAGCGTGAAGAGCGAGGGGGCGCCGTTCCGGGGTGGGTTCAGAGGTCGTGGACGAGGCAGAGGAAGAGGCCGGGGCCGAGGAAGGGGAGGCAGAGGTAATCATTTTCTTTCCTGATGATCAGACTCAAATCCGTCCTGGCTTTCAGCAAACATGATGCGGTGCCGTTTTCTCCTCTCCAACATATGTGACTAATACTAAAAAATATGTTTGCACATATTTGCAGCTTTGCCCTGCGCTTTGACTCACAGGTTCTTGACTCTGTCTGACCTGTAAATTCAGTCAGTCAGAGGGAAGTTCCACCCGATGAGCTCGCTTTTGTTTGTTCAAATGTTTTCAATATTTTAAATTGCAACTAGTGCAAAACGAGCTGCTTTTCTGTTCAGCGATAACACCTCCATCAAAACGAGGAAAAGAAGAGACTTTATTGATCTGCAGGGACAGAAAAGGTTCACATTCTTTCAACTACTACAACTCTTCAACTGTTAACACACTCCATTTATTTTATTTTGAAACATTTTTTAGGACGATTAAATAAAAAAATTGCCGATCAATTTGGTTGGATTGTAGGAATGAGAATTAGTTAAGCCAATTCATTATTTCCCCCTAATTTAAACTCTTAAAGTTCAAACTTTATAGAAAAATTAGTTGTTTTATAGAATGAAAACAAAGATCTTCTCACAAGTTAAGACTTGTGTAGAGTTAGTAAGCTGAATACGTTCTTTACAGGAAACACGACACAGAGGAGATTGACATCAGATTACAGCCAATCAGGGAACAGAATACAAAGGGCTATTTAAAAAACAAACATGCAAAATTGCACAAAAAAAATCTAAAAAGTAGGAAGTGATGTCTGTAGACGAGGTTTTTTGTTGTTCAAAGTGATGCTAAATTAAGTGGAGCTTGAATTACATTGTATGTCAGCAACATGCGTGCTAAAGGAGTTAAAATAATTAGTAAAATCCTGTTTGGATTCATACTTTCCCTATTGGTCAAACCCCCTAATTATTCTGGAAAATTGCTGTCGGTGGGGGTTCGGACGCTCACACCAACCGGACCTGGAGGTTTGATGCAGAAATGATGAGCTTCCATGTCTCTTCTCTGATTGAACATCTTGTGAAGAAAACTCTGCACAGCTCTGATCTGCAGCTCCAACTTTCTATTGGACATTTTGTGATGAAATGTCAAAGTTAAAGCTTCTCGTTAAGCAACATTCTCTTTAGTTTTTCCTCGCGCTGACAGGAAGAGAAAGAGAAAGTAACATTCGGTTCTAAAAGTGACTCATCATCGTTTGTATCCGAACAGCTGAGCAGGAAAACCTTCAATCCAGAACTGCTTCTCCAGACGTCCGTTTGCTTTGATAGAAATCGTTCTGCTCCTTATTTTTACATTCCTTCGTCAGCGACGTGTTTCCACAGGAGCGCTTCTCAGTTCTGCCTTCACTCGGGTGTTTTTTGGATTATGTTCTTGTTTTGTTGACATGGAAGTGAAAGCCGGCTGAACAGGTGACGACAAAAATATTTAAGGATTTTCACTTGTGTTTATTTTCACATCCCTGATTAAAACACTTCTTATTTCAGCTTCAAACAGAACAACTTTGTCACCAAACTTTCAGATTTTATAGTGTTAAATTAAAACTTTTCTTTCTTTATGGCCTGTCAAAGTCCTTAAAGCTGAACAGTTTGTATCACAAGATTTTTAAAACGGAAACAAAAATACCTGTAGTTTATTCGTTTTTATTGTTCTGTTTTAATGTTTTATTACCGTTTTTTCTACCAAATATAACTATTGTTGGAAATGTTCTTTAAATGCAGCCTTTTTCTGCTTGTCAATATTTTATTTCTGTGTTTTTATGGTGATTTAAAAAAGGACTAATTTGTCAAATTAATGCATTCATGGTAAATAATAACAGACATTTTAACACAATTTCTAATGGTGTTAATCTCATTTTTCAATTAGAATCTTGCTTCCAGGAAGTCCATTCATGTCTGATAATGCACACCTTATCGTGCATTATCCAACCTATACCATGGTTATGTACAAAAATAAATAAATTAGAACTTCAATCCTGTTATATTTTTAATTTGTTTTTCACCATAAATGGATCATTTAAAATGTGGTGCGTCGAGTTGTCATGGTAACCTGACGCTGTCTATTTTTTTTTTTTGTAGTTGTTCGAGATAAAAATAAAAAAATACTCTATGGTGGCATAAAAGTAAAGGTTGGAAGTCTGTTATAATATAAAAGTCCATAAAGCCACGTTTTAGCTGTATTTTGATCTTTAACTGCAATCCATGCAGAAATTTCAATGAAAACATCTCAAAATAATATTTTCCAAAGTAATTGTTGGGTTAAAAATAACTTGATTAAAAATAAATTAATCAAAGGTCAGTGTCATTTAATCTCACAAAAAATGAATGACACAATAGCACTAATTATTTTAAAATAAACATTTTATTTTTGCATGGAAATAACTGAATTCAGCCTTTAGAGACCTTTAAATGTTTATAGACTATTGTATTTTTGGTTTTATAAAAATCTGACGTAATCTGGATTTAAGAACATCTGATGTGAGAGAAATGAACCCAAACTCACATTCCTGATTTCCCCGTTCTGCTCTCCTGAAGGTCACTACGACTACCACTACACCTACAAGTCCTACGACGCCAAGGACGGCTCCTTCAGCCAGAAGTTCGGCAACTCCGTCACGTACTACTACGACAACATGAGCAGCGCCGAGCTGTACTCTGTGGACCAGGACCTGCTGAAGGACTACATCAAGAGACAGATGTGAGTCGGGTGTGAACAGAGGAGGAGGAGGAGGAGGAGGAGCAGCAGACGTGATGAGATCTTCATGTCTCTTCTCTGATTAAACATGAGTGGAGAATATAGACTCTGATCTGAGCCGTGAAGCAGGTTTTGTCCTGAAGTAGATCCTGTGGACCGTCCTTCCTCCTCATCTACATTTAAATCTTAATTCTGTTTCCACCTGAGTCAGTCTTTGGAAGCTGGTTTCTCTCACCACAGGAACCACCGCTTCAGCTGAAGTTTTGACTGATTTTTACTGGGTTTGTTGGAGACTTGGGTTGATCTCTTCTCTCCTCTGCAGAGAGTACTACTTCAGCCTGGAGAACCTGGAGCGGGACTTCTTCCTGAGGAGGAAGATGGATCAGGAGGGCTTCCTGCCCATCAGCCTCATCGCCAGCTTCCACCGAGTGCAGGCCCTGACCACAGACCTCAGCCTCATCCTGGAGGTGAGCAGGACCAGAGAAGGCCTCCTCTGCAGTCGCTCAGTCAGGACACAATAGCCTTCTATGAGGTGGTTGTGGGTTTTGGAGCTTAGATGTTCAGTTTGTCGTCCCGTTTTTTAAGTGCGGGAATAAAGCTCGATGTTGATGATTATTTTAATTATTTGAATAATGCAGAAAAGCGATTGAAACGTCTCAATAAAATTAACAACAGAGCTGTAATAGTTCAAAGTCTCAAAAAAGCTTTTTTTTCTTCAAAAGTTACAAAGCACTTTTGATTCATTAAAAAACCTCTATAGAGGTGCAGGCAAACACGTGGCCGTGTCTGAGGTCACCAGATCATTCAGAGTCTCTTCCGGTGCGGTGTACTTCACTCCTGCAGCGGGAAATGCGCCTGGATGGCGGCTGTTTTAGATTTTACTTTTGTCTGTCTGTGGCCCAGTTTGAAGAATTTCTGAGAGGGGAAAACAAAGATAAAACTGGAGCATCGTATCTTCATTGAGACAATGAAAATGAGAAAAACATTAAAAGTCCATGAAGCTGGAGCGATCACAGCCGCTGCGCCTCGCGGTTCAGGACAAAATCCTCACATCAAGCAGCCATGTGGGATTTTTTTTTCTACACACTGATTGTATCATTCAAAACATCATGTAGCCGAAGCTAAGTCCCTGATTGGTTGACGCACATCATCAACCTCACCAAACTTCAGATTTTTGAAGTCTCTGCGCGCCGTGTCTGCCTCCCAAATCACGCCGCATGACCTCAGTAGCGTCTGTACATTGACTCAACATTAATACTCGACACCCCTGACACAGCTGTTGAATGCCGGGAAACTTCAGACTTGTGTCTGCAGAAATGAGTTTTCCATGTCTCTTCTCTGATTGAACATTCGTGAGGAGTACTTTTATACCTCTGATCTGCAGATTCTGGTTCTCCATGGACCATAGAAGTTCCTCAGGTGTCATTCCTGGTGTGAGTCTTCACTGACCACTGCTGTGTTTATGTCAGGCTCTAAAGGACAGTAAGGAGGTGGAGGTGATCGACCTGAAGATCCGCAGGAAGGAGGACCCGGAGAAGTGGCCTCTGCCCGGCCTGGCTCTCCCCAACCACACGCACACCGACTTCTCCCAGCTCATCAACTGTCCCGAGTTCATCCCGAGGCAGATGACGGGGGAGACCACAGGTCGGTCTTTTTCTCCTCCGGCTCCACTAGAGCCTCAAACGTTATTAACCTGAGGGTTTCTGCTGCAGGTTCCTCCAGAGGATCCTCTCCAGTGCGGGCCAGGCCTGACCCAGACGCCTCCAACCTCAAATCCATGCCCAAAGGCCTCTCTGCCAGCCTCCCCGACCTGGACTCCGAGTCCTGGATCGAGGTGAAGAAGAGGCCCAGACCGTCTCCTGCCAGACCCAAGGTCAGCTCAGAACATCACGTTCTCCTCCAGTCAGAACCGAACCTCCATCACATCCAGTCAGGTGCTCAGGAATCCGCTCTCATGACTCGTCTTCCATCTTGTCTTCCTGTGATGGATGCAGGCCCCTTCGGCGCAGCAGCAGAAGGAGAAAGACGACTCTGTTCGATCCCCGGTTCCTCCGCCCAGCACCTCGCCCTCCCGCACTACCTCAGGAAACAAGGTGAGCCGCTCACCTGCACTGTCCTCTGAGCTGCATGGATCTGCAGGTGTTCTGGACCAGTTCACATCCAGACTTTCATCACTGTTGACAGCCTTACTTTAGTTTTGTGCTGGTATCATGTTTTAAACTCATTATTTCAACTCTTAGATTTTCTATGATCATTTTTTCAGCAAACTGGTGGTTTGTTGGAGCACGCTCAGTAAGTCTTCGTTGTGTTGCCACAAAAAATGTTCACATCGCCTCCAGTAAACGTCAGGGAACCGGAAACAGGTTTCAAAATAAAAGCTTTTGTTGTACTTTCATCATAAAACTTTATAAGATTTGAGTTTATATTTACAGTGACATGTTCACGCATTCCGGATAACACCACCTTGGACGACAAAACTTTAATTGTGGAGGTTAAAAAAACAAAAGATGCATTTTAAAAGGATTCTGTTGGGATGGAGAGAGCATAGGAGGAAGTACTCGGCACGGGGGTGGTGGGACAAACCACTCCTCCAGGATCATGGGGGAGGGGGGGCGGACCGGAGACACTATGGCTGACGGTCATAAGACGGACTCCCCAGGCAACGTAGCGAAGACGCACCGCAGGCAAACCAGTATAAATTGGAGTTAGTGGTCACATGACCATCAAAAGGCCATAACCTTGTCTGGATATAGTTTTTTAAAATATAAAATCTAAAATAAATTGAGCTTGAAAAATAATTCATTACAAAAATAACTATATCTGTATAACAATCCCCCTAGTGGTAACTTGGTGAATTGACCTGGTTTTGATTATTTTGTTTATTATTTTGCTTCAATCCCAAAGTTAAAAAGTCTTTTGGAGAGATTTACAGTAAACATTTTAAAACGAGTCTGGATGTCCTGACATTCTGTTGCTGAATGCTTGTTTTCAGGACGGAGCCGAGCAGGACGAGCCGGAGGAGCTGGACTTCATGTTTGATGAGGAGATGGAGCAGATGGACGGACGCCGCAACACCTTCACCGACTGGTCAGACGAAGAAACGGACGGCGAGCTGGACGACCACGACGTCAACAAGATCCTGATCGTCACGCAGACGCCGCCCTACCTGCGGAAGCACCCGGGCGGCGACCGGACGGGACACCACACGTCGCGCGCCAAGCTGACCAGCGAGCTGGCCAAGGTCATCAACGACGGGCTGTGCTACTACGAGCAGGACCTGTGGGACGCCCCGTATGAGCCGGAGTACGCCACCATCAAGGTGAGGCCGCCTAAACTGGTGATATAAAGGTTAAAAAAAAAAAAGCAGAGTCATGCACGACGGCCTTCCAGCTGTTGGTCTTCTTCAGTTGCAGCTTTTTCTGGATCTAGACCCAAAGCGGAGCACAGAAGCTGCGTTTTGTCCAGTTTTTGTTGTCCCTGCTGCCCATTGTTGCATTGTTGAGCTCTGTGTGGGACCTTCACGCGCTCGCCAACACACGTCCAGCAGCCTGTGGAACACAGGCCGCTCGTTTATAAATAGACCCCAAGCGGCGGGCTGCAGGGGGAGGCAAAGATGGCCGCGGAGCGATCCCAGGAGAGTCTCTGGAAAGTGAGTGTCTCTGAGGCCGGAGCAGCAGCTCTTCCACGAGCTGCTGCTGTTTTCAGGACAGACGGGTTTGTGCCGCAGACATGAGGGTGAAGCGGTTCTTTAAGGCGGCCGTGTTCTGCTGCTGCCTCTCCGTCTCCAAACTGCTGCGGATGAGGTCTGCTCGCCGAGACTCGCCTGCGCAGACGCAGACTCCCGTTCGGCCGCTGCCGGTCACTGCCTTCATTCACGCGGCGCTTTTCTGTCTCTTCCTTGTTTCCAGCAAGAGGTGGAGAACTTCAAGAAGGTCCACCTGATCAGCCGGGAGCAGTTCGACTGCCTGACCCCGGAACCGCCCGTCGACCCCAACCAAGAAGTCCCCCCCGGACCCCCGCGCCCCCAACAGAGTAAGCAAACAACATTTCTGTTCCACTTAAACACTTTTAGCATTTTAAATAAAATCACAAAAAAACGGAAATGTTTTACCTACCAGGAAAACTTTTGTTTAATACTTTTGCCATTTTTATTCTAAAGGATATGTTTAGATTTTTAGTTATTTTACCAAAAATCTTAGAATTAGATGCGAAGCAACAATAAAATAAATCAAAAATAACACTTTTCCTCACAGAAACCTGAAAATACTGAGTCTAATATATTTAATATTATATATTCTAAAAATATATTAAAAATATATTAAGACCTATTCCAATGAAAATAGTGTTTTTAACATGTTCTTGTGGCATTTTTCTGATAATTGAGGTCATTTATAAAGAAAATTAAGCTTAAACTTGCATTTGAGTATTTCTTTATTAAAAAAAAAAAAAAAGCTTACTTGTGACAGAAAATATGCTGGGCGGGGCCACAGGCTCCCATTTTGATCCATCCACCTGTGAATGGTTGTTTAATGGCACAAATGTCACACCAAACTGAAACGTATGAAGGTAAAATCGAAGATAAAGAGAAAGCGGGATGAGATGAGCAGGTAGAATAGTTATCCAAAGCAAGTGTTTTGTCCTGAACGTCCATCTTTTTCATTAACCCGCGGGGTTGCAGGGCTCAACCATCAACTTTCGGGCGAAGGCAGGATACACTTTGGACAGATCGCCACTTTTTGCTTACTCGCTTAATATGCCGGCAGACAGAGAGCTGCTGCAGGGTTTGGAGGCTGCCAGCTCGGACCTCATCGAGACATTTAAAAAAAAAAAAAAAAAAAGTAAAAGTGTCTCCTAATTTAATTTTTCCCCCTTGGGTTAATATGTAACAGTGAGTCTTCAAGCTCAGCCACAGAGACACAGAAACACAGTGGAAGCGACTGTCATAGACACAACCCCCTTTACTGGGAAAATCTTTTAATAATAATCACATAAACCCAAACATGGAGACACGATTACTGATGTTTTTGTAGAACTCTTTACAATAAATACAACTGATCTCAAAACAACATCCTCTGTGTCTTCCATAAGTGAGAAATCCATGCACACTGTTCCTTACGGCGATCTTCCTAAAAACATTAGCTGGTCTCTGGTCTGAGGAGCTGGTTGCTACTCCAGCTGCAACCTCAAGCTCAGGCAGGCGGCAAGCAGCGAATTCGCCGCACAGCGAAAAAGAGGGGCGGGCCCCACGATTTTATGGTGCGAATCGCTTTCGGTGTGAATGCATCTGAAGGCTGTTATTCACTCTGACAGATGTGAATGAGGCTGAAGGTTTCACTTCCAAACTTCTTTGAACAAAAATAACCCAATTTTCTTTCTAGAAAAAAAAATCTTTTAATCAGTTTTAGGATTGGACATATTTTAAGGGGAAATTTCTGAAATTGGGTAATTTTTAGCCGAGTCCTCCTCTTCATCAGCTGCTGCGTCTTCGTCGTTCTTCTCTGCGGTACAAAGACGAATCCTCGTCGGTTTCTTCGGTAAACTGAACGTCTCCTCGTCTTTCAGTCCCCACAGATGCTTTGGCAAACAAACTCTTTGGCGCCCCCGAACCCTCGTCAATGGCCCGCTCGCTACCCACAACCGTGCCTGACTCGCCAAACTACCGGACGCCACGGACCCCCCGCACGCCGCACCGGAAGGACCCGACCATGACGCCGCGCTTCTACCCGGTGGTGAAGGAGAGCCGGCCGGTCGATGCCAAGGTGAGTCGGCGGACAGGAGGGATTCACGTTTCCTGACGGGAACTTCTTCACTGACGGGTTTGAACGTTCTCCCAGACTCCCAGGAAGAGGAAGACCAGGCACAGCTCCAACCCGCCCATGGAGTGTCATGTGGGCTGGGTGATGGACTCCAGAGAGCACCGGTCCCGCACCGCCTCCGTCAGGTGAGTCCAGCATGCAGAGGAAGTGTCATGGTATGGGACTGCTGAGAAACTTTCTTCGCTCTTTTGAA
>NC_050525.1:23821404-23840234 GCF_002922805.2 Oryzias melastigma | reverse complement strand
TTCTTTGAGTTTATACAGAGGATTCCATGATTTAATTTTGAAAAGCCTCAGCTTTGTTCAGTTTAGTCACGAGGTTTGCAAACTCTGATGAGAAAAACTGGATCCGAAATTTAAAAAAAAGATGCGCTGTTTTGTAAATCGGTGACTTTCAGCTCTTGTCTGTAATTTTTTTCAAACAGAGGTCAGAACGTGAAACGCTCTTGACTCCAGGGCAGAGATTTTAGAAATAAAAGACAGAATATTAAAGGAGAGCAGTGAGAGAGGCGTCAGTTTGATCCCTGGTTATTCCAGTCACATGACTTGAACAGTAAACTGAACCTTTAGTTATGTTTTTATGTAAAATATGTGTGAAAATGGAATAAAGCTCTCTTATCTGTAGAAGGAAAAGACTTACTTTAGTGCAGATAATTGAAGAAATGCATTTTTACATTTTTGGTTAAGAGTCTGTAACAAATCCTTCTCTCATCTGAATGGTTGAGCACGGCGGTGGAGGAATGATGGTTTGGGCTTGTATTGCACAGGTGAAGCATCAATTCCTCTGACAACACGCTTGTAAAACGGTGTCAGACTGAGGAATCAGAACGTAGACCCGGATCATGTTAGATGTTCTGTAGATGAAAGCTGGAGGTCACACTGTGAAGGTCTGGACACCTTCAGAGGAGGGCGGGGTTCAGGCTGGCAGCCTAAAACTCAACAGGCGGACTCATTTTTCCTGCGTTTGCTGCTGTTCTTCATCTCCTCCTCCTCCTCCTCTCAGCTCCAACGCCAGCCCGTCAGAGGGCACCCCCGTCATGGGCAACATCGGCTGCACGCCTCAGTCCCTCCCCAAGTTCCAGCACCCGTCACACGAGCTGCTGAAGGAGAACGGCTTCACGCAACACGTCTACCACAAATACCGCCGGCGCTGCCTGAACGGTAGGTCTCTCCGCTCCAGCGTCTCTGAACGCAGCTTGGTGTCCAGATCTTCCTCTGACCCGGTTCCTTCTGACTCCTCCCCGCCGACCGACCACAGAACGGAAGCGGCTGGGAATCGGCCAGTCGCAGGAAATGAACACGCTCTTCCGCTTCTGGTCGTTCTTCCTGAGAGATCACTTCAACAGGAAGATGTACGAGGAGTTCAGACAGTTGGCGCTGGAGGACGGGAAAGAAGGTTACAGGTGAGCGTCTGATCATCACGTCTAATTATGGGTGTGACGATTCTTTTAAACGGTTTGATTCATATCGTAATTAGTGGTTGACGATACGATTCATAGTCTGTATTGGTTCATTTTGAACGATTCAATTCACTGATGTAAAGTGAATCAAGAACATCTTTATCCCAAACTTCCACCAATGTGACTCAGAGATAAATACCTGGTACTGAACAGTGCAGGTAAAGTTTTCCAGATTCCTTATATTTCTTTCAAGATAATCAATTGTAAATTAAATATGTGTACAAACAAACAAGTAAACAAGAATTAATATCAAATCCATTCACATTTTAGCTCAACCCACTTTTTAATGCCCATGGAGGTGAGCATTATCAGAAATTACAATTTCTGATAATGCTCACCTCATTGGGCATTATCGTACGATCACGTCTTTGCAAAATGGTTGTTTTTATAACAAACAAATGAGGATGTTTGTGCTGCAGGTATGGTTTGGAGTGCTTGTTCAGGTACTTCAGCTACGGACTGGAGAAGAAGTTCAGGCCGGACATCTTTAAGGACTTCCAGGAGGAGACCATCAGAGACTACGAGGCTGGTGAGGACAGACGTTTGCTGCACGATGGTGTTTATCCCCTGAAGGGACGAGAAACCCTCAACCTGTGTCTGCTTTGTCACCTCAGGGCAGCTTTACGGGCTGGAGAAGTTCTGGGCATTCCTCAAATACTCCAAAACTAAGACTTTGGAGATTGAGCCCAAACTGCAGGAGCACCTGAAGAAGTTCAAACGTCTGGAGGACTTCAGGATTGATGTAAGTGGAAGGAGAGGAAGCGTGGTGGCTTTTGTTTGAGTTTGTTCATCTGATCTTTGTGGTTCCAGCCGCCGATGGAGGACGGAGGCCGCCGGAGACACCCGTCCAGCGGCGACGGCCGACGCAGACACCCTTCACAGACCTCCAGCCGGCCCCACAGCCAGGCGGGGGCTCACAGCCCCGCCTCCAAGGAGGATCCCAAACCCAGCGGCCAGAAAGGCCCCGCCCCCACCGCCGAGCCCGATGCCAAAACGCTGAAGTAACCTGGCAGAGACTCACGACCTCCATGGATCCGCTCAGCCTCGGCTGCTAGGCCATGGCGCTTTGTGCGCCACAGGAGGGGAGGGGGGGCTCCTCACTCACGCATGACACCCCCGCCCAGCAGCATCGCTGAAAAAAATACTTTTTTTTGGTTTTGTTTTTAGAACTTTTTAAATCCGACAAGAGTTAAAGGATGACAGTTTCTCCTCCACCCCTTCTGTCTTTGGGACCCCCTCCTCTTCGTCGCCACGACCCGCTGGCTAAAAGAGTTTGATTCCCCTCCCAGATGTCGGATTACAGATTTGCTCAGCCAATGTGGGGAGGGATACCCGGACGCCCCCCTGCTGGAGGCGCTCCGCCCTCCACATCCAACTGGACCAAAGCGGTGTGAAGCCAGGAGCTGTGGCCGAAAAAAAATAACACATTTCATTTATTTTGTGGACGGGGGGGAACCAAATAAAAACAAAACAAAGACTTGTTTGACCCCCACGCCATGATGGACGAGACGATTGAGAGTTGCCTTATTTAATGGTTTTAGTGCTTCTAAGTCTGTACAGCATCAGTTCCCACAGCGGCCACTAGATGGTGCTTTTCTGCCAAACTCCCCTCCTTCCTGAACCGGTCTTCCAAACACGTCTGTTACGTTCTGAGGCTCCCTCAGCTTCCTCCGCGGGGCAGCTTGGGCCTTTTTATTTTTTTGTGCTTAAAACAACGGATCTTCCCTCTGACCCCCACCCCAACCAAGGAGGAGAAAAGACATCCATCCATCCATCCATCATCCATCCATCACCAGAGCTTTAGGGACTGGAATCATCAATCTTAAGTACTTGAAGGGGCGACGGTGGCGATGAGCTGCTTTCATTTACAGGCGTGAACACTAACGAGCGCGGTCAGGTACAAACCCCAGACCGGATTTTTTTTTTTTCTCCCCTCAGTCGTCCTGCGTTCAGGAGGAAAATCCTCCCGACTCCCAAACTGATGTCAGATCGTGTCCTCCTCGTGTAAATGTGAATTGACAGATGAAGAGAAAACGATCTCAGCTCCCGTTTATTGTTAATAGATCAGATTCTATATTTGCCTTAAATGTGTACGATTTATTTTTTTTCTTTCTTCGTTTCAGATCTTTTAATGCTTTTTAATTTCAGCTTGCTGTGTTTCTAGTGCTGTTCTGCTGGAGGTGAGGTTTGAATTTGGTTTTCACACAAAAGGGAATTCAGGCAGGTGTTCGGGTTCGTGGACTTTCATGTTAAAAAAAAAAAAAGATGGTTAGAGGAGAAACCAAACATTTCCAGGCGATCAACCTCCAGCTTTCCCTCAGAATGTGTGACGAGTCTGAAAAGTATTTAGTTTTGGGGTTTGAAGTTTTGGAGAAAATCTTAAGTCTTAACGAGAGCCGTTAGCAATGAAACTGTGCCTGTTCGTCTCCAGTGTTCAGCCGTCGGTTACAGAGGCGGGCGCCGCCGCCGGTGTTCGAGGTTCTTCAGGTTCTGTCCTCCATGAAAATGCAAATGGAAGCCGGTTGGTTTGCCTCAGCCTCAGAGGCATCAGTGTTTACTGGACGGAGCTGCAAAAAAGAACTCCTTTTTCCTGTGAACAGTCGGACCTCTGAGCGAGCGCGATGGACGTCTGAACGCTCGAGCCCCCCCACCTCGCCAGCGCTGACTTGCTGCTACGCGTCCGCACAGACTCTGGAAGGAGCCGGACCAGAGCTGGGTGTCGCTCAGAGGAACGCTGGTTATGATGTCTGGAGATACAAATTCTAAAAGGACTAATTCCATAAAGCCATAAGAATAAGAAATAACTATGAACCATCCTAGTTCATCACATCCTATTCTAGGCTTGTCATGAGGAAAAAAAGACAAAAACGCAGAAAAAAGGAACAAAAAAATATATAAAACGGAAAAATGTAAAATACTTGAATGAGATCTTGTATAAAACATTTAATATTCATAATATCTGCTTTGTAGGCTGATGTGATTCACTATTAGTGTTATTTGTAATTTGTAGTAATTATGCTTTTCCTTTAATAAATACAAAAAAAACCCATAAAACGGACAAAAAAACCTGAACATCCGTTTGCCGTCTGATTTTTGTGTGATCGCACAATAAAGACAACAGGAGACTTCTAAATGTATTCTTCAAAACCATTTTACTGTCCCATTATAGAAAATATACATTCACATAAATGTTTATATATAAACTGAAGTGCTTCCACAGAGAAAAGTGCATCCGTATTTGGTCGTCTGCCTTTAAAAGGCGGTTTTTCTGAGCGGTAAGTGAATGCATCACGAGTAAAACAGTTTTTGGACTGAATGTCCCATAAATGGTTAAATACTGTTAAAAATCGGGCTGAAAAGAACCCTCTAAACCAGAGAAAAGCCAGTTTCTCAAACAACCAATTAAAACCCAATTAAGAGCGACTGGGAAAGCTTCATCTCTCCTTACAATAAAGTGGTTATCGGACTGTCCCTGGAGGTCAGAGGTCGTCACTGACCCTTCTTGGGATGGTCTGGGATGCTGTGCGTCAGCGGCGTGAGGCTGGTGAGCAGCGTGTGCCGCTCGTACTGCTTGGTCTGCTTGAATTTGGCGTCCGTGCCGTGGAGTCTGTCCAGCACGCCGAAGACCCCGTAGCACTGGTTGAACCTGAAAGCAGCAGAAGTTATTTCATCTGATACCAGAGGTCGAGTGGAGCTTAAAGGGTAACCAAACGGGGAAGTTGGAGGCTGACTCCACCCACAGCCGAAATGAGAAAATCCAATCAGAGGGGCGGGGCTTAGGGGGAGGATTGTAATCATTACTGGAGCTGCAGATCATGATGTCAGACTTTTTAAACTTCAACTGTAATACCTGATTCAACCTGTAGGGGCACAGACAGTTTTTGACTATATTTTCAAGAATTAAACAAGTTTAATCAGCTATGACCAACAGACAGGACTTTTAAAGTCCCATTTATAGATGTTTATAGCAAAAAAAAATTAATTTAAATGTAGTACCAGATCAGGCTGTCACGATTATTGTTTATGTAAGATTCACGCCATGTATGGAACTGCTACTGCTCAGCATATGATGCATTCATATAAATATAAATTTTACATGTATAGTTTATTCATTTCAATTTCACCTTATAAAAGATAAAACGTTGTAAGTTCCAGGTAAGCTATATGCTAGCACAGAAAAGATCCATGATTGGCTTGCAGCTATAGGGCGATCCCTGCACTAAATTATTGTCTAAACTTCCCATATATGTCTTTACATCCATCCTCTTCAACCAATCACAGAGGCCTTTTAACACTTTAACACCTGAGGCGTCGCCATTAAACACAAAATCTTTAAAATACTGTAACTTTTTAACTGTTGACACGATCATTCCAGTAGATTTTAAAGGAGAAAAGTGGCTTTTCTCCTTTAAAATCTTCTGGAATGATCGTGTTAATGGTTGAAAAGTTACAGTAAACCAAAAAACATAAACGTTGGTAAAAAACATTTAAGTGTAAGAGTTGTTTTTGGGATCCTGCATCCGGAACGCTCACAATACTGCGTTGCTACACAAGTCTTTAAAGGGGCCATACCATTAAAATTCAACTTTTTGAGGTTTTAAATGCATTATAATGTTCATTCCTCGCTATAAAAAACCCCAAAGCGACATTTTGATCCGTTCATGCTTTTAAGAGTAATCCTCTTAAAACCTTGAGCGCACCACACGTGGCAGTGAATGCAGCATGATGACTTGGAATGAAAAAAAAAACGACTTGTTGAGAATACCAAATTAGCATTGATGATTTTTTTTAATTAACAGCCCTAGTAGCAGATTTTAAAAATGCTTTTTATCTTTTTTTTTTATTTTTATAAGATATTTCAGATTATACTACAGTCACATATTCCATCACATGGCGACCTAAATGCACGTTTGTCATCAAATTCAGTAGGTGGTCTGGTAATCAGGAGGCAGCAGTCACATTTTTAATTCTCAACTAAAATAGTTTGAAATTTGCTCAAGTAATAAAAGTAATTTTATATGAACTCACAAAAAAACAATGATATATTCTTTCCAAAGAGTGATTCTTTAAAATTATTTCTTTAAATGTTTTTGCCAGAACAACTGTCATATTTGAACAATTATATGATCACAAAATCAATTTTTTTTTTTTTTTTACACACAAAGAAACATTTTCATGTTTACGTTCAATTGTAACAACACAAAAAGTGAACATTTTGAAGTTTTATTATTTTATATTTAGTCTTAAAACAAAATGTAACTTTAACAAAAAGAAATATTTATTTTTGGGTGAATAAATTGTTTTATTTTAGTAGCATAGTGCAAAAGTGCTGTCACTTTAACCCAGTGAATTATGGGAGATGCAGTGCAAAAACTGATGCTGATGTTGGACAAACTCACGTCTCTAAGCTTAATTTTTTTTGCTCACTTTTTCCACGGATTATACAGGAAGCTACACCGCTAAACTCAAGCTTTAGCTGGTATTTTTGTTGAGACTTTATGAGCCAAGTCGCAACAAAAAGTGAGAAGGTTAACAACTTTTCTCACCAATGTAGTGAGCATCGATGGACGCTAGTTTTTCAAAAAGACTTCTGGGAAATTTCTGGTTCACTCGATTTAGGAACTGTAGAAATGTTGAACCCACGATGTAGTGAGTAGTGAAGGAATTCGGACAGAGCCATTGTGTTCTGAATCTAGGACTCACTTTAGGTGATGGAAGTCATGGGACTCTGGGGAGGGCAGGAAGGGCAGGTGGTAGCCGCAGTGGGAGATGGTGGTGCTGACGAGAGCCACGCAGTACCACATGCAGGTGGTGGACAGGTGAGAGCCCAGGATGACCGGCCCGATCACCACGGGCAGCGTGTTGGAGATCTGAGAGGGGAAACGTCCGCTTTCAGACACAATCCAAACCTTGGTCCATCTGGGATCCATCGACTCGGTGAGTCACTCACCACGTGCTCCAGAGGATGAGCGTAGATGGAGACCACGCCGATGGGAGCCGTCCACTCGTGGTGCTGCTTGTGGAAGTGCTTGTAGAGGCTGGGGTGGTGGAACAACCTGAAAAATGAACCATCGCATCTAAAGTTCTGTCTGCTTCCTTAGATTCAAGTATGCCCAAAATAAAAGCTGCCTGCCTGTGTGAGTAGTAGAAGAGAATTTCCTCAATGATGGAGAAGAGGGCGAGCTCCAGCAGCGCCCAGTGGAAGGTGGGGAGCTCAGGACCACAGGGGTTTCCTCTCAAGGTCATCAAGTAGTAAACCCCCACCACCATGGGCCCCGAGATGAACACCTGGTTGAAGATGACGGTCCTCAGGGCCTGCCGCAGCTTCACCGGATCCACCTGCAGGGGGACAGAAATGACAAACGTCAGAATGAGGGCACAAATTAAATCTCATTTTTAGGATCCACATGCAGCAGCTAAGAGCTAACACTGATGTTGTATAATAAAAGGAGGATTTCTAGCTTTTAAAATCCCAGACGGATGTTTTTCCAACCTGACATTTTATCTTTAACCTTTGGACTACAAACATGATATGCTGTCACGCCCCTGTAGTGTATAGAAAGGAACCTTTGCACATGAGAGTTTATTGAAGTTCAACAGATATTTTCATCATCATCACCAGTGACGCTTATGCCTCATACATTTTATGGTATAGAACATGGAGCCATGTGAGCTCCTGACACTACTCCTCATTTTGACTATTAAGGGAGAGTAAAAACTAAACAGGACTTTCTGGTACCTCATTAAAGCAAGGACGCTTAACTGAATCACAAGTGGAGTTCCACAAGGCTCCATTTTGGGCCCACAGGTATGAATGTAATGTGCAAAATGTTGATAAAGGTTTTCAGAGATTTCTGGGAGTTTAGTTCAACTGACAACTGAGCTAATCTCAGTTATCCTCAAATTCTGAATAACCTAATAACTAGGAAACTATGGTCATCTTTACACTTCTTTAATCAATTACCATTCCAGAATTTGAGATATTTGTTCTGGTTCAGAATTGCAGCGGCTGAACGGCTGCATGGTCACAATAAATCAAATCACCCAAAGAAGATAGCAGAGCTTTCAAAAAGACCTAAATTTTATTAAGTCGATATCGATTCCATTGGTTTTATTTTTTTATACATGCTTCAATTGTTAGATGTATGACTACTACAGAATTAATATCATAATTACAGGTTCTGAAAAAAACATTAGAAAGAAAAACTTGTCTTAACACAGATTATTTACAAATATTGCACAAGGAGTTCCTCAAGGCTTTGTTGTGGGGTCCCTATTTTTCAGTTTATATAGGCTTCTATTGATAGTATTTTAACTACCACAGAATTAACATAAGAATTACAGGTTCCTAAAATATTTCTTAAAGTGAAAAACGTCTTTACACCGACAATGTACAAATATTACATAGAGAGTTCCTCAAGGCTTTGTTCAGGGCTTCCAATGTTTTATTTTTTATAAATGCTTATAATGTTAGTAATCTAGCTGCTATACAATTAATATTACAAATACAGGTTACACTCGAAATATTAAATTCAAGTAAAACACATTTTAACACTAATCTACAAATATTGCATAGGGAGTTCCTCAAGGCTCTGTTATGGGCTCCATATTTTTAATTGGTGGTATTCTTACTACTCTAATTTTTGGGATAACTCCAACAAAAATATTTTATTACAATAAAATATTTTATTTCACACCAATGACGTACAATTATTATACTATGAGTTCCACAAGGCCACACTTCAATTAGCAATATCTCCAAGTATAATTACTTTATATATTCTACCTTCAGTTTGCAAAACTGTTTTTTCACAGTGTAATTCAGTTCTGGTGATCTTTACAAATTGAGTGCTACTGAATGTTCTGCTACTCATTTACTATTAAACAATCTCTGCTGAAACTTAGGTCAACTTTTTGTCAAATTTTTTTAATGACCTTTAAGGTCAACTTTAGGTCATCTGATGTCAGGTTATGTGTGCTTTAGAGAAAAAAATGACTTTGATAAACATTCGGGAGCCTTTAGCTCCAGATGATTTCTGAATTTTCTTTTAGATTGTCATAAATGTCTTTTGTTTTCATAACAGAAATTCAAGGGAGTTTCGTGGCATAACTTCTAATTATGTATTAAAAGCAGATTTTGGCTTTTGGACTTCACTTTTACACGATTATTGTAGTTCTGCACAAATTTAAGCTGATTGTACTATTTGAAAATACATTTGAAACACAAGTTTAGTGTGGAGAAATGCACATTTCTTTCAGATTTGTTGGAAAACCTTTAATCCACACACCAATAGTTTAATGCATCTGATCATGAAGATTCAAAGAGGAAACCCCCAAAACTGTTGGATTAATAATCAAATATTCTGTTTTAGATCAAGTTTCCCCAAGAAAACAAACATGCTGTCGCGCTGACATAAAGTGGATCATCCTACATGTTATTCAGCAGGTGAACTCTAAGCAATTAAGTTTTAAATTGGAGTCTATTCTCTGTGGTTCACAGAATCAGGAAAAACTGTTTTTATATAATAAAAAAACATGTTTTCATGGCTTCAGCTTCCTGTGTGAGCACCGTGTTCCTGTATGTAATCTCCAACAGATAACAACTAATGTGATTAATTTTTACCAGCCCTCTTATCTGGACCGTCGTCCTTTATCTGTGCGACTGAAACCACGTCAGTATTTCAAAACGCAGAGGACTTCGCTCTGAGAGATCCAGACTCATCAGAACCTCCTGCTGAAGTGCACAAGTTATTAAGACAACGGACTCTTACAAAGA
The DNA here is from genome assembly GCF_002922805.2 of Oryzias melastigma. Lineage (NCBI taxonomy): Eukaryota > Metazoa > Chordata > Actinopteri > Beloniformes > Adrianichthyidae > Oryzias > Oryzias melastigma. The sequence continues at coordinate 23,830,244 of NC_050525.1, read as the reverse complement.
TACGATGTCTAAATATGGAAGTGTTTCACATGTGAGAAAAACTCACTTTTGTTAAAGATTTTCAACTTAAGATTTTGAATTTAACAGGAAAATGATGGATTTGACTTACCGGGTCATTCTTGTTCATCTGGATCCGGTAGCGAGTGATGAAGGAGGGTTTTCCGGTGGTGTCCACCAACAGCAGCAGACCGTTTGACACCCAGAACGCCAGAGTGGGGGCAAGCATCGTCCCTGTGCAGGAAAACATGGACGTTTGTTCACGTCTGGGTTCCTTTATCATCAAATTGATTCTTTAACAGGAGCGTTTTTGTAGGATTAGGCGATGTGGCTTACAAACAATTTCCGAATTTTAATTCCAATTTAAGAAAAAAAATTTTCTCCGTATCTTTACTTTCTTAAACAAAAATTACAGAATATATTTAACCAAAGTGCAACTAAATACAAGGTGTAAAAATGTTCGTTAAGCAATAATTACACTTTAAAAAATTATTTTGCAAATCTCCCCTCGGGTTTAGTCATTTTGTAGGGTGTGGTTTGTTGCTCCAAGTGTGAAGTTGCAAAACTGAACCGGTTCCACAGAACTGAAGAAACTCTTCTTTCAATTTTAACATTTCCACGTTCCAAAAGACAGAAGGGATGACCTTAACCCTTTAACTACCCAAAAAACAGACAAGAAAAAAAAATACCATAAAAAGATACTTTTCTGCTGCGTATCGCTTATTTAAATGTATCCAGTTATCCTATTTTACTTCAATTTTTAGAAAATCTGGTTACTGGTGCGCACCATTTTTTTTACTTCATTTTTTGGGAAAAAAGAATGTTCTGGTGCAGACCAGTTGGTATCTGTTGGACATCAGTAAGTAACTAGATTTTATTTTTTTATTCAATTTTTAGGAAAAAGAACATTTTTTTTTCTTCCATTTTTTTTTTTTTTTTTAACTTCCATTTTTTGTTTCGTCTATGTCCCTTTAGGGCTCCCGTACCTTGGGGAGTAATGCACACAATCAATATTTTTAAAAACATGTTTTCTAAATGTTCCCCACCATTTGGTTGAGCAGGCAGTTAAAGGGTTAATTTCAACAATAGAAGCCAAAGAAACAAAAAAAATCCATGTTTTCCCCAAAATAAATCTTTAAAATGCAAATTTTACAAAAATCATTTTATCACCCAGCCCAACGTTTCAGTCTAAGATTTAGTTTTATAAGTATATTTTTTACATTTCTCTACACCTGCTCCCAATGTCTGATAAATCTACAAGAATTCATTAACTTTGAACATCAGAAAATATATTTTTTTAATTAATTTATTTATTTGACAGGGACATTGCACATTTAAAATTATTGCTGCCAATGCACCAGAGTTAGCTCAAGAGGAAATTTGCATCTGCTGGTCCCTGGATTGATGGTAAAATTGTCTCTCTATTAAAAAAATAAAGTTAGAAAAAAAAATGCAGTACGAGTAATTTAGTTTTTTAAGTAGATCGTTTCACAATTCTCTACACGTGGTGCCAGTATTTGGTAAATTTACAAGAATTTATTCGATTTGAACATCTAAAAATGTATTGATGAAGGTTTTCATTTATTCAGGTGTTGCTGAATTATCTGGACTTCATGTATAAAATCTTCCTCCTTAGAACTCAACTTAAAGATGAATGCAGTCAATTTATTTTGAAGGGCATAAAAGCTTCTCTCTTTGCACAGTTTAAGTAACTACAACTTCATCCTCAGCTGCATTCAGCTCATTTTAGTCTCATATTCCAAAACACAGAGATCCCGTTCAATCCAGGCGTTCCTCCTGAAGTCAGAGACTGAACTGATCCAGGAGGGAACGTTAAGACTCCGCTGTGCCTTCTGGGAGAAACTCATGCGTGTCCACTTTCAAAATAGTTTTTGTTACATCTCCACATTCCTAGCAGATCTGTGGGAATCCATGAAAGCGATTTCCCGTGTCACAGGAGGATCGTCTTATCTCAGCTGACAGATGATCGCCGAGTTCCAAAGCAGATCGAGATTAATTAGGATTTTTGGGAAGGAGAGCAGCAGATTTATTTCTTACCCATGTAGAACAAAGAAGCTTCACGGCCCTCGAAGGCCAAGTATAACTTAGTCCATTGGTTCTGCCAGAAGTCTCCTGACGCTCCCCAGAACTTCTGAAGGTGCCTGCAGGAGCAGAGGATCATTTATAAACTTACATAATAAAAATGTTTCTTTTTTTTTTCTGTAAATAAAATGAAAAAATCTATAGAAACATGTTCTGATCCTGTCCTGCTCATTACTGCTTTCCAAGTCTCACTCCGATCATCTTTGGATCCAATCTAAATGTGTTCCCAGTGGTATTTTAATCATGTTTATGCCATAAAAAAAAACAAAAACCAACAACAAATGTTTACCATGATCACATCAGATGGTACAGTGTGGAACAAGGTTTGTCAACATGGTATTAATCAGAAGTTTGTGTCTTTTCGATTGCCCAGAAATGTGTTCGACTGTTTTCAATTTGTTAAATTAGAGCAGATCTGATGTTTTGTTCTTGTGTTTTGGCTTTTCTCTGTTGTTTGAGATTGAAAAAATATCCTTTGTTGGTGTAAAATAAAGGTTGGAAGTCTGTTATATTAGGCAAACTTCATAAAGCCACTTTTTTAGTTAGTAATTTAAGGTTTCACTGCACCAAAATGTCACAAACGTAAATTACAATCTCCAAATGAGCCTTTTTACAGCACTTATCTGGTTAAAAATAATTGTGATTAAAAATAGATGTATTAATTAGTCATGATTGTACAAAACTTAATTACTTATTTTTTCTTAATATATCTTCCATCTCAGAAAAATGCAGGAATGTGTTAAAAACACCAAAAACATGATAAACAAAGAATTGGGTTTGTGAGTTTTGTTTTGTGCACAGAAAAGCTGCACCAATCAGGAAGAGAAGTTCATGCAAACAGCAAAATGCAAAGCTTCTTAAATTGTGTCTTTTAGTTTGGTGTCCTGAGACTGAACTGGTTCCAGCTCGTTGTGTGTGAAAGGACGTGGAACCACAGAGAAGAAGGTTCGCTTTGTTTTGAAGAGTCTTGTTCACAATCCCATTCTGTGAGGGAGTCTTTGACCCATCCAGACCTGCCCTTCTTCGTTAGCCCCTCCCACTTCATTCTTCAATTCAACTTTAATCCCAGCTTCAGCTGGGACATCTTACCATGTCACAGAGTTGCCGAATGCAGCCAAGAACAGGATTCCAGATCCAATGACGACGGCAGCCTTTTTCACGGAGTCCCACAGACCTCCAGTAGTTTCCTGAGCAGAGAAGAAGTGCAACCTGAGGATGCTGAGCTGTCTAAAGTTTCTAAGATAAACACTTCCTGTTCTTCAACTATCAAAAATAAACTTATAACCTGTAAAAATTTGCCCTCAGGTAAAAGTTGTTCTCAAAAGAGTCTGTCGTTAGCAAACCAGGTGCAGAAATAAACAAAAACAACTTTTCGACTTCAAGCTGAAGTTAAAGTCAAGCGTGTGAAATTTGTTTTCCACATTTGATCCATCCCTTGGGGGAGCTGCAGACACTCAGGAACCATTTAATGGTTTAACTCCCCGAATCAAACCCCTTAATACTGAGCGTTAAGCAGGGAGTCTTTGTGGATTCGAACTCACTACCTTCCAGTCTTAGGGCGGACACTCTCCCACAGGGCCACTGAGCTGCTATAAGCAGCAGAACTGAAACATAGGAACACTTTTATGACCAGAATTTGGTTTTATTTTGACCGTTTGAGCTTCATCTCCTCCACAGATTCATCCCGATAAACTGATTTTATTTGTTTTGATGCCAAAAATGCAACAATTCATCCAAAAATGTCATTTAGAGACAGAAAAATAAAAGCCAGTCTTTGGGAAAAGTGGATCAGGAGGAAATAAATCCGGGGATTGATGTCAAATTCCAGCACCCCACTCAGGCTCCCCCCCCCTCACTGCCCTCAACGGTAACCGTAGCAACAACTCACCACAAATGTCACGGCGCTCTCAGGGAAGGACGTGTGATTCATTTCGAGTGACTATGATCCAGATTCTGACTCTTGGATGTAAATATATAGAATTCTGCTGCAACAATCTGTCATGTGACAGTCTGGCAGTTACCTGTTCGGCAAGAACTTGTAAGGTGGCACATGAACAGCTGCTTTTGTCAACAAGTTGCACCTGCTGTAGGAGGAGCTTCACGCCAAAAAACAATTGGCTATTAGAAGCTGAATTTCAGGCTTTCCTTAATGTCTAAAGTACTTTTATAAGATCGGCATCTGAACGTGTGTGAAGAAAGTTTTAGTGTTAGACCCAGAAATAAAAAAAAGAAGAAATCACATAAATAAACTGAATTTTGTGCAAAGATCAGAAGTTTCTCAAGGAGAAACAAAGAAAAAGGAAATCCATAACAGATTATCTTGTGGTGATGAAGAGCGATCTGCTAAAGCAGAACTGATAACATGTCAACATGTGAGCTCTGAAAAATGCTGCAGACTGACCTGTCTGCGCATGCTCGCCGTCTTCCTCTCAGCTGCTCTCTTATCTGCAGACAAACACATCACTTTATCTCGATTTTTCCATAACTAATGCAAACATTTACGGAAAAAAAAGACAGATACGGAAAAAAAGATGCACATTTGAGTGTAAAAATACATCATAAAGAAAGTTAAGTATTGTCGTGTTTGCAAAAAACTTTTAAAAAGACATTTTTTTTGCACAAATATGAAAATAATAAACGTGTTTTAGTGTCTTTTATCATTAGAGTACAAAGATCATCAAAGTGTAATAAAGGAAAAATGTATGGTTGCAGGATTAGGGATAATCTCATTATTCTCAAGTTTTCCTGTGTGTGTGTGCTGTATTGATGTCTTAGCTTCTTTATTTTTAACAGTGAATAACAGCAAAACAATTGAATTATTTATAGTTATTAGCACAGATAAACTTTTCTGATGATCTTGAGGATTGACTCTTTGACCTTTGGATGTGTGAAATCTCAAAATGATCACATTTAAAAGAGAACTGTACACACTTTTCATCTGAATTGACCAAACAAAACTATAAAATAAGAGCTGAATCTATCACTTTTTAAAAAGATGTATACGACACTTATCCGTGTTTACATAAAAGTGATTATAAAAATAAAACAGAATTAGTTTAACTTGCAGTGATTGGACTACTTTTTTCTATTGTGTAACTGTCTTACTGGGACCCCTTTGTAACTTACTGGACATTTTCTGTTATTAATTAACTCACTGAATAACAGTGTCCAGGATAGCAATCAGATTCGGGTTTAGAAAGTCGTTTTCAGTGAAAGATAACAACAAAAACTGATTTGTGGTCATTTCATCTCACAGATAACATTTGGACTAAAGACAAACAACGAAGTGAGGTTCAGTTATCTTAAATGTGATATATTTTTTTCTGAAATGATTTTTTTTATCAGGAAAAATTAGATTTTTTTAAAGCAGCAGATATGCAAACATTATTTTTTATATTAATATTAAGCTTAGATTGAATTTGTAAAAACAAAAAAAGTTTATCTGCAGATGGTTCTTGTACAAGTTTATCAAGCTCACTTAATAATTACTATAGTGTACATTTACTATAGTATAAGTGTGATTTTTTGTTTGGTTTTTTTTTTGCCTACTTTGTTAAGGGGTGCAATATATACCCCGGAAAATACTGTAGATATTAACAGCTTGTAACTCCAATTATTAATGCTTAAGATTGTAATTTATCTAAACAAATAAATGCATAAGTTGAATTAAATTTATATTTATATAGAAAATGGCAAATTTATTCTTTTAATCTACGGACAGATAATAATTTGAAAAACTTTTTAAGTGCAAAAGACATATTTTTTGTGGTTTGCTTTGAAATTAAAAATAATTGTAAGTGCAAAACTAAGTTAAATGATGAGAGTTCTATTTTAATTACATTAAAAGTGCAAAAAAGTGTTTTGGAGCCCTCCAAAAATTGATTAACTTGTGAAAGATAATCGAAACAATGTCGTATTTTGTAAGACAAAACTACAAAAACAACATTAATGCTCAGAGACAACAACTTTAGAAACAAACTATTTATATTCACTTTAAATTATTTGCATGTAACCTATAAACATGTCATAATATTTCATTGTTTATTTAAATATGAAACACTAAAACATTTTATGACATTATTTTTTATGACATGATTATAACTTTATTTTGCATTGAACAGGATTACAGATCATGGATGTTGAGGAGGAATGTGGAGTCTCCTCCTCCTCCTCCAGCCCGGAAGCTTTTCTGGAGGCACATTCGGTCCTCGCGCCTCTTTTTATGATTTATAACATTTTTCCGCCATGAAATTAAATAAAGTAGAAACTCACCGCGGACTGTCGTCTCCTCCGGCATGTCTGCTGCCCTGTTGCTGCTAGCCTGCAGGTGCGCCGCACACGCAGTTTATTTACATCTGCCGGCGACTTCTGATTGGCTGGCAGCAGGTCAGCTGACTCAAGTCTGAAATGGGCGTGTTTTCCTAAAGTCCACGTGATTTATCCAGGTGAAAGTTAAAACCCTGCATAACAAAGGGCTGCACGAGCTGCTGACAGGAGAAAAAACAAGTTTTTGTTTTTCTTTTTAATAATAATATGAAGAATAAACGGAACCATAACAGTTTGTCTTCAATATTACTGATGTTCTTAAGTAAAAACTAATGAACAATGCATCTTTTTAGAATAGATTCCCACCTTTTTTTCAAAGATATGCTCTTTGTAATATAATGTTTAGATAAGTCTCCTCATAAAAACAGAAAACTTGAGAGTTAAAAAGGTTGGACAAATATTTAACACTATTAAAATAAAATAAAAACAGGAAAAATATAAAAAAATGTAGTTTTTAGGTCTGGAAAAAAGTTCCTGCCAGGCCATTTTTTAAAATACTTGAAGTTCATTCAGAAATACAAAATACTTTATTTGAGAAGTTTCTTGAGAGACTAAAAACAACTGAACACAAAAAAGCCACTACCTTATGACTTTATGGTGAATAATCACTAAAGATAAGACAACGAACAAACTAATGCTGGAGTCCACAAAGTAGAAATGGAAACGTGAATATATTCTACTAAATATAAAACTTTATCAATAACTGTGTCAAGTTTGGATGTATGAGTTTGATTTTTCTTGTTATTAGAATGATTATATTTTAGAAAAATCACAGTCAACAAAATTATATTGATTTTGTTTTCCTTTGGTTTCCCAGATAAGTCGCCCACAACCTCATACTGTTGGTTACTTTCCCCAGAAGAATAAACATCCAATTTATTTAACAAACAAGAAGCTAGTAACATTTGCATGGTAACTATGTTTGCATAGAGATTCAGTCTTCACGTCTGACAGCACACATTAGGTTAAATAAACAGCTCGAGTTCGCCCTCTGGTGGAAACAGCCTTCATTACATCCACTTTACTGAACACTTCTTTTTAAATTACAAAACCTTAAAGTTGGGTCACTCTAAATCTATTTGTATCATAAATATTCATTTTTATGGATGTAGATAGAAAATTGAATAAAATAAAAAAAATGTTATTTTTTATATTCAGAGATTTACTAAAGTCATTTTTCCTCTGATAACATTAGGTTCAGGTCTTAATTGTGTTGTATTGGTTTTCTTTGCTGTTTTTAGGGTTTCTACCATTAATTAAAGCATATTAATGATTATTTTAAGATGTTTCTAACAAACAAAAAATGTATAAATACTAATAGTAGTGATAGTTGCTCCTAGACAAATTTGCTGGCATTTTCAGTGGCAAATATCAAATAACATCTTTGTGATTTTTTTCTAAGTAGGCATATAGCAACTTTTGCATTTTCGATCCACATTATACATAAATAACTGCTTTAGGGTCACTATAGTTACTTTGTAGTCAAATAAAATTCCAAAAATTGAAAACATCAAATGTTAGTGTGATGAACTTGGGATGCTTTGTCTTTTTAGGATGTGTGTGACTCACCATCATTTAATGAAGACTTTCCATGAGAATGAGACCTTTTAGCCATTAAGGTCAAGAGTGGCCCATTTAGTCTTGGGGGCAATAACTTTTTTTTATGGAGTTATATTGATCTTGATAGTTTTCTTTATATGAATCAATAAGTCTTTTTTATAGTCATATTAAAAAACTCAAAGGGGACAAGTACTTCATCTGTACTCATGTACTAAGAGGTTGCGTAGATTTTTCAAAACTTTTATTTTATTTTTACTTTTATTTTTTAAAGTTCCACTCCAATCATATTTTGATCAACTGTAAAAGCGTTCCAAATAGTCTTTTTTATTATGATTGCGTTATTTTTAGACAAAATAAAAAAAACTGTTGTTTTCTAGAATAGTTTCTGTGGGAGTTTATTAGAAATTCAAGGACTGGGTGCGAATTGAGCCCGCCCCCGCTTCCCGATATCCTTCTATTTACATGCTCTCCCATTAGCTTACAGCCCCTCTCACTTCCAACCTAACATTAGCTGTCAATCAAACATTTGAGGTGGGCCAGTGGGCACCACATGCTTTAACTGAGGCATCTGATTGGTCAGTTTAAACTCGAATAACTTTCCATTACGAAAAAATATATATAGTCAGAGTGGTTATTTTGTCTATTAAAAAGACTGATTACTAACTGTCTTTTTAGTCATTACCTAATAGAAGTCCATGGAATTTTGACCTTCTTGGAACCAGCGGGTACTTCCTATGGAAAAAAGGGGAGGGGTTGACATGTCCAGTGATTATACAGTCAATGGGTTGAGCAGTGAGCTTGTGCTCCTCCTTTTGTAGTACCTACGTCACTGCAACAGTATTTATGATGGCATT